>NC_141088.1:12135178-12212678 GCF_041138505.1 Cibotium barometz | reverse complement strand
CAAGAAGACAGTGGCCACTTCGAGCTATGAAATAGAGTAGAGGACAGCTTTTATAGTGACTGTGAAGTGTGTATGGCTTAGATGCGTTTTGGCAGATCTTGGTTTTTTCTCCCACCATCTTCTTTAAAGAGCTAGGGTGTTATAAATGTTGCACCACGAGGAACCTAGTGTGTCATGCTCGCACAAAGCACATTGAGGTGTATTATCATTATGTTATGGAGAGGCTATTGTTGCAGGAGAGATTAGCCTAGCTTATGTCTCTAAACACGACAATGTGGTAGATATGTTCATGAAGGCTCTCTCACGAGAGAAGTTTGAAGCTATTCACAAAGCTTTGGGCTTACTGCCATTAGGGACTTGATTAGCCACATGATCCCTGTACATGTTCACATCATCACTATAGGGGAGCCTTTGTAGCCATTTATATGGTAGTGATGTGTGGACGTAGGCTAATAATGGGTTGAGATACTTTTTTCCTCTTTATGAGGTTTTTTCTCCTGAGCGTATGTACACATGCACTCTTATAAGTGTGTGTAAGTGACCTTATCATGTTACTTCACTTGTACTTCATTCATTCTCATCAATCTACTTTGAATGTTGTGCTTCTATATATGTCTCCTTGCTTACTGCATCTATGTGTGTTGCTACATTGATCTCCACTCTAACAGTCGCTCTACTCTCTGGACATACTTCTCATCATGGCCAATTGAAGCTCATCTTTTGTCTCTCTGCTAAATTATGCAAATTAAATAGCCTTATGGCATTTCTAAGTCCGTTTGATGAAGCTTACCGTGCTTTCTCTATTTCTCTTCCTTTGAGAATCAGAGTAAGATCTCCACTCCAATAGCTACTCTTATCACTCTCTGGACATACTTCTCGTCATGGAAAACTAAAGCTCATCTTTTGTCTCTCCACAACCAATTAAATAGCCTTATGGTGTTGCTGAGTCCGTTGTTGAAGCTTACTACGCTTTAAATTTCTCTTATTCTAAGAATTAAAGATTGTAGAAGTTCTCTCTCTCTCTCTCTCTCTCTCTCTCTCTCTCTCTCTCACACACACACACACACACACACACACACACACACACACACACACACACACACACACACACACACTCTATGAAAGCCTTATTTTCAAGATGAAAGAGATAAACATTAAGCCTAACTCAATAAATCTTAATTTATCTTGCAAATCTCTTCCTAAACGAGGCTCTGATACCACTATTGGATTATGGATCTAAGGAAGGTCATGATTAATAAACAATGCCATGATTGATAAACTCACTAATTAGAGAATAATCAAAAGACTTAATGCAAAGAATATAAGCTAAACAAGACAGCACCAATTTCATTAATCTTGCACACAAATGAGTGTGAGAGTACATCAATATATCGCTCCATGTAGAAGAATCAATATCCACTTTCTTCTCCTTGATTCTCTCCCCCTTTCCATGATTCTCTCAATCATCCCATGTGGCTTCTCTTGCCTACATCATCACTTACATCAAGTTGGGAATCTACCCTTTGACATTGGCATGCACCCTTCTTACATTTACACTCACAATAACCTTTGATTAATTGAACCTTTGTCCCTTTTACATCCATAAATTCATTTGTCCCATGTCTATTGTCCACGACCATAATCCATCACCCAATGTCCATACAAAACCATAATAATTGGAGATGGCCATTGAAAGCCAACTTCCAACACCCCCCTTGGCTCCTACATGGCCATATTTTGGGCTCTATGTGGACTCTCAAGGAAATACTCTTAGGGATTAACAAAGAAACATACCATAACCATCTTTTTTGAATGTTACATTGTGAAATTACAGCCTTTATCATTTAGAAGATGTGGGCGCCTTTGGCACACACAGTACAAGACGTAGGCTCCTTTATCATTGAGAAGAGAATTAGGGCACCTTTTCAATATTGCTACAAATTAAGGGACCAAGGATGATGGGTTGGATATCGTCATGATTTCTCTAGCTACTTTCCCTATAACTTGATCCTATGACACCCTTCCAAGGCTTTCTTTCACAACATGAGAAGGGAGTATAGCCGCGTGAAGAGGAGAGAGAGTTTGAGAGGGCACCCGGTGTAACTGTTGCCAGGCTGTGCAGTTTGAGACCATGCCTATGCACCTAGCTATAGCAGCGTGTATATGGCTGGGAAGAACCTGTGGATTCTCAATCTGTTCATGCCTACATTGAAAAATGCCAGAATAATGAGGCACAGGTAGAGGAAAAGCGTAAGAGCGAAAATGACGAAGGAGATGCCATGGATGATGGTTATGATGCTTCTATGAATGCTTTGCCATGTTTGTTTGATAGTGTTCAAGGTGTTGATGATATGCATGTTGCTTATGATGTTATGGAGGATAGTGCATATGTGACCGGAAGTCATACGAATGTTGTTTCAGAGGATGTTTGCTTTGCATATGGTGGTTTTTGTTTGGAGTTTTTCATGAATAAATGATCCCTTTTTCTTTATGTACTTAGGGGTTTTTTACAATTTTGATTAAAAAAACCCCTTCTGTAAACGTATTTTTGTAAATTTACCTATAGATTTTGAATTAATAAATGCCTTTATTTGATATACTTACATATTTTTAAGTGAACCCCCCAAGATGGAGTCTCTCTCTAACATAGTGGTAGTGCACTTTAATATGTGTTTGGTGGCATGAAAGACATGATTATTGGCTACTATCGTTTCACTTTGATTCTCAGTGATGAGAATTAGAGTAGAAGTGTCTGTTGAGACACAAAGATCTTCCATTAATCTTCTTAACTATACATCTTCAACTATTATAGCATTAGGACCTCAATGGAAGGCTTCTTGGGCCCTTTTATTTGGAAGTTTAAGGGAGTCAAACCTTTTCTCTTAAGAAGAAATGTTTTCTAATTAGAAGCTTCAAAACGGCTACTTTATTCGAATTTGAATTTTGGGGAAAAAATGAAATTTGAAATCTAGCGAATAAAACCATATCATGTAATGTCTAATGTCTATGATCATAATCCATCACCCAATGTATTTATACAAAACCATAATAATTAGAGATGGCCAGTGGGATCCACCTTCCAACACTCACTTACAAAGGTAATCGATTTTTGGGAGTTGAACTCTCCCTTGATCACATATGATCCATAAAGAATCCATGCCGATGTCAATACTTCTAGAATGTGTTGATGGATATCCTTTTCTCTAGAATCTTTGTTGATGATCCATGCTTTGCAGAAGTGTTTGGTGTAGATGAGATGAACACCCATGTTAGAACACCCAAGTTGATGAGGATTTTATCAATTCATATGGAGCCAATGATGATAACACCCTTTTGGAAGTCCAAATTGATGTGTGTAATAACTTCATACTACCCAATGTGAACTAATTTCATTGTGAGTTGCCCTTTTATGATTTTAAGGCTTACAATGTCATTTTCATGGGAGAAAGCCCTTGCTATGACATTTTACACCACAAAATTTGGGGCTAAGGTTCTAACTCTTAGGGTTTTTAAATTAAAAAGAAGATAAACCAACTCTATCTTCTTCATGAAGGTTGGGGTTGTCCACTACAACATCTCTACATCATGCTCTTCCTACACCCATTTGAGATGTCATTTGTTTGTGATGCTCTTGCTCGAACTGCCCTACATGTCACCTGCTCTCTGAAGACACCTCCTTCTATGCTCTAAAGACCTATGACTACAGGTTCTTCTACCTGTGAATATTGGTGTGATGCTCAATCCTCTCGTGTTTTCTCTAATAGCTACATGTGCCTCCTCTGGAGTGCTATACTAATAGGGGGAATCTAGGAGAGAAGTATTTGCTAGCCTAAAAAGGGACCCAAAAGGAGGGTATTCATTAGCCTTACACCCCAATATGGAGCGAAGTTTAGCATTCTAAATCCAAAAAACTAGCAACTTAAGCTAATCCTTGTAGGGCTCTTTTGTAGTGCATATTTCTCCTCATGAGATGGTGCCAGTGAAGGGGAGTAAATGAAGCTGTTGCCAATCACCTTGGAGAAAATTGTGTATTGTCTTGCGGAGGTAAACTTAGGCCTTCCTCATCAACTATTGACTCTTTCTGTAGCCTCTTTTGCAGACCATTGGATCATGGCCTTTAGCTATCTCCGAGATTCCCTCGCTCATTTTGGGATCGCTTTGGAATGAGATCTGGGTTAGTGGTTCACACTAGAAGGATTGGCTCTAGTTCAGGTTGCACCTTCCTTACAAGCTCTTGGACTTGTTTCACTCACTCTCTCTCTCTCTCTCTCTCTCTCTCTCTCTCTCTCTCTCTCTCTCTCTCTCTCTCTCTCTCCAACATTGGATTGGGATACTCTTTCAATTCCTTGGAGAGGTTAGTGTAGTCAATCAATTTCTTCTCTTCATGAAGAGTTGGCTTCAGTGGGAGATCATTTGTTGTTTCCCCTACACAGGAGGCAACTTTGGAGCTCTCATCTGAATCACTTTCAATGATCATGACGTTCTTGATGACTGAGTGAAACAAGCTCTTGGACTTGTTTCACTCACTCTCTCTCTCTCTCTCTCTCTCTCTCTCTCTCTCTCTCTCTCTCTCTCTCTCTCTCCAACATTGGATTGGGATACTCTTTCAATTCCTTGGAGAGGTTAGTGTAGTCAATCAATTTCTTCTCTTCATGAAGAGTTGGCTTCAGTGGGAGATCATTTGTTGTTTCCCCTACACAGGAGGCAACTTTGGAGCTCTCATCTGAATCACTTTCAATGATCATGACGTTCTTGATGACTGATCGCGCATTATGCTTTCGTGTGTTGTTTTATGCCTTTTCTTTTGGACCTCTTGTTTAGATCCTTCAACCTTTTTAGGGGTTACCTTAGCCTTTGCATCTCAAGCTTCTTAGCTACTTGCATTGAGGTTGAAGCTTGAACTTTCTGTTTATTAGCAACCGTTATGGTTGCTCTCATCTTGGCTTGGAGCCTTGTGAAGATGACATTGAGGGAGACTGTATAGATTAGTTCTCCCTCCACACTTAACAGGTTAAGGCTCATCAATGCTTTTGCATCTGAGATGATTGTCACTCTCTTGGGACAATCCTTATAAGCAAGTTTCAATCCACACTTACATGTGTCACCATAAGGAGGAATGAAATTCCCGAATAGCCGCTTTCTTCAACCGCAATTCTTGGAGCTTCTGCATCTTGGCTTGGTCTCCAATCCTTTGTGCGTTGAGCCTCTAGTGTCACGAGAATGACTAGGCTCTGTCACTTCTGTGATCTTAACTTTCTTCGTTAAAGGAGGGATTTCTAAAATTCCTTTCATTCTTTTGTCACTAAGTAGGACGGCGGGCTCCAGCGTACGGTCATATTGCAAACAAAGCGAGTTCATGTCTTTCAGCATCACAGTGATTTTGTGTGCATGCGCGGCGGCAAGGACGTAGCTATCCTGAAAAACTCAAGCTAGTCTTCCGTAGCCTCTTGCAAACATCCTAGGGGCGGCAAAGGCCTGCTGCCAACGCATATTAATGCCAAAATCTTTGCATATCGACCTGACTACGCGCTGGAATGGCAACTTTGGAATCGCGCAATGCATATGTTTCTCCACCTTTCTTAGTTCAAGAAGGACGGATCTATGTTGGTCGTATCTGCGTCTCCTCATTGAGCGCAGTGCAGACATTTTCTTTCCCGAAGTAGCTTCTTTACCTACTTTAGGATCATTTGTAGATGAGAGCCTTGCGGTCTTCTTTGTACGCGCCATTTGAAAATAGTCATAATGTTATATGATAAGTTTTCTCAGTAAATACATAGGACAATAAAATAGCAACAAATCACTACAATGCAATTTGGGCATATTAGATTCAATCACAACATAATCCTTGCGTTGTAGAGATTTATCATGCTTAGCGCTTCAAAAAATAAAATAATACAAAAACTACTGAAAAAGTTAACTTGGATAACAAAACAACTTCAAATCACTACAACATGATATGGCTAACACAATCTACATCAACTTCTCGCATTGCAGTGATTTCTCACACAGACCCTTTCATTTGACAAAATAACATATGAACAATACACCCAACAATACCAATGACGATAAAAAATAGGTACATCAGACCAAATCGTCATACTCTCCTCGCGTTGTAGTGATTTCTCGCACCAAAGCGTTTCATTCCACAAATTAAGTCATAGATAACATACATGACACAAAACAATGTATAAGACAAGAAAGTATGTCCAAAACACTATAACGCGATATAGCTACATTAGAAAAAATCGTAATTCATTCTTTGCGTCATAGTGATTTGTCAAACATTGCCTTTTGTTTGACCAAATATCTAATGAACGTAGGTAAAACATGATATATATGATTGAATATAACATTTAAGACCAGTAGTCATTGCTTGATAACTCACCAAAGAATCACGCAAGGAAAATGTTGAACAGATGTACGCTTGCTTGATGAATCGCAGAGATGGCGTAGATGAAGTCGACAGAGGAATACACGTAGCTGAAGGAGGCAAAACAAAACGGGGGTAAAAGACAAGGACACTTGACAACCCCATATGAAAAGTTGTTCGACTTCCTTTATAAAGTTCGACAACGTCATCGCCATGTTAAAATCTCACGCATGTTTAATTTCAATTTCTCCATTGAAGACATGATTGTTTCTGCACATTTGTATCTTAGGGAGAAAAAGCAGCAATTTCATCAAATCACTTCAAGTGGTACAGTCATGTTTGATGGTGTTCAGTACGTACAGGTGAATGATATTGAGCCTTCAACAACCCTAAGACAAAAGTTAAACATAGATGTTTTGAAGGTGCCAGATGATAAGAAGAAGACACACAGTAAGTGCTCCATTCACAATCGCAAGTGTCGTCTCGTTGCCTACCACTATGGATTTATGTGCTACTTGCATGTGTTGCTTGAGGATGAAAAAGTTACAAATGAAGAAATTCAGGAGAAGGTAGAGGAACCTCCAAGAGCAGAAGATGAAGTTCAAGAGATTGCGGAGGAGATAAACTTGGCTGTGGAGAGGGACTTAAGTGAGCAGTTGGATATTGACGCGCTCAAAAGAGAAGACACCTTAGTGGTTATAGGTGACGAGCAACCCTCTACAATGATAGAGGAGGAAGGGGACATTCCAACCCCACTCCTCCCCACATTTCCTATTGGTGACAAAGAATATTTGTTAACTATAGATATTCAAGCTGTGTTTGACATAAGAGAAGACTACTGTCTGGCCATCATTGCACAGAATCTTGAGGAAGATGAAGATTTTGTCAATCCAGATTTGGAGAAATATCTCTTATTGGATTAAAATGTCAAGGACAGTGAGTTCCATTCTGCTGTCGACACATTATCTATGATGTACAAGGATGCAAAAAGCTATGAATCCAACCTTCCCACTGAAGAGGAATTTCAGGCTATTCAGCAAAGACTTAATATTTCACACATGGGAAGGGAAGGGACGTCCTCATTGGCGGTCCAAGAACTCAACTCAACAATCAATATATGGACAGATGATTTACTTGTTAATGACCAAAATCAGGTGTGTTTACTTGTTAATGACTTTTTATCGTGCTGAGTAGCTTATTCTATTTGTTGTGTTGGCTCATCAACAACATTATTTTGCAGAGCTGGTTGTGTTTGAGGATAAGATTCTCGGGCGCGGAGCAGGAAAACGCGTGGGAGGACTCGGAATGGACTCAACACTGTGGGAGAGTACATAAACTGATTATTGAAATTTCCACAATTCATTATATTCCACCAAAAGTTCTCGAAAGACAATGCAGAATTTCCTTTGTTTGCAATCAAGACATTATCCAGATACCTTGGGGCATATCCCATCAGGTGGAATGCAAACAAAATCATGCTTTTGGAGAGGAAGTTAACGTTGCGAATCTTTGGGCAGGACCCTGGAGTCTATGCACTAAGGAAATAATATTACTTAGCCTATACTGCTTATGGATTGGGATGTGGGGTTAAGGATCCCAATATGCTAATAAGTTATTATGGCAGAAGGGAGCTTCTCAGATTCACAAAACCGATGGTTCCTCCAGTTTTACAGTTACAGGATGTTGCAGAGCCATCTTCAAAAAGGGCAAGGCTTCATACACTCGAGGATGTTAGTGAACAGGTTAAGGAGTAGTAGGATATTCCTATCTCTTGTAATAATATTCTCTCTCGTGTAATGTCATGACACTTTTGCATATGATGATTTGTGAGTTTGAAATGTTAATCATGGATCTATGGTATCCAAATCTTTCCATTTCTTTGTTTTGTTCCTCGCCATTCTGCATGCTTAATACTTGCATTAGATCCATATATCTTGTTTTCTTTCTTTATTCACAAGTTTTATTGCTTGATTAATTTTGGATGCTTTGAACTGCTGCTTCTTTTTGGCTTTGTGTGCAAGCTTCCTATATGTCCACTGATGTAATTCGTCTAAATTGTTAGCTTTTTCTACTCCTCTACCATGTCTTGTATGCATGAAATACCTGGAGTGTGCTTGATTATGTGTTTTCCTCATTCCCTGAGTTGACCATATTGATAAACTACCATACTTCTTTGCAAACCAATAGGTATGATGATATATAATATGCTTCAAGAGAAAAAAAGAATACATTAATTAGTATATTTTTCAATATACAGTTTAAAAACTAGTTCAATGCATAATTAATCTAATACTATATAGTGGGTGATGTATTGATCCATCCATGCATCAATCATTGATCTCTTGAACTCATCTAGCACAATTTCAAATATCTCATAGTCCTTCGTCCACACTTTCTTGTCACACAGAACTTAAACATAGTGTCTAGAGATTTTCAAACCTTGGCTTTCTGTGTTCTTGCTTGACCATTGTCTGAATGGTCTACTACTGCATTGTGAACGCACTTCCATCTGTTGTATTTTACGATCTGCACTGATCGTCTTCTTCTACGACCTTCTGGTATTGGTTCAAATAGAAACCTTCTTGCTTTAACACCCCCAATGGAAGGTTTCTTAGGTATATTCTTTCCATCCTTAGACCTTTTTTTCATCTTGTTCAATTTTTGCATGTCCACCATACAAACCAATGTCTGATAAAACTTTCTCTAGTGCTTTAATGGATGTAACCTTTGCTGTATTGGGCTGTAGAGTCCATGCAAAACATATGTATAAAAACAAGAGTTTTTCAATGATTCTGCAAAGAGCATGCATTGTACAAATGTGGACACTTGACAATGGAATATCGAGAATTGGCTTGAAGTTTGGGTCTTTCAAGTGCCTATCCGGTGCCTTCTTCCAATACCTCTTATCAAACACCTTTGCACTGCACACGCAATATAAGCAGGGACTTTTTGAATTGGCATCCTTTGACACATTATGCATACATTTTAGAGTTTTAAGATCACCTGCCATATGCCACTCCACCTTATATTGTCCCATGCCTTTCACATCCAAGATTTTGTCATTTCTCTACTCGGTCTCGCTGATGATCTCGGGTATCGATGTCTTATGAAAGACCCAATGCAGAACATCAAAATTCTCTGATTCTACCTGTAATACATAAGAAACATAGGAATGCAACACACATCAGTGTTTTTTATATGTAATTCTTTTTCATAAACATATCCGAGTCTAATAAATTTTACCTCAAACGATTCCAAAGATAATATATTGTTTTCAGATTGAACACTAAACCATCTAGAATCATCTTTTAGAATAGATGTATCAAGTGTCCTATTCATCAGTGTGATAGTAACCCTTTCTAACTTTCTCTCCTTCATAATTTGACACTCATCAAGCTTTAGCACAAGTTTGAGGACACCATCACATTCTTCAAGAGTAACTTCAAACAATTGAATAGCATATGATTGTACGACCTCCAAGTCGTAGAAAATTCACATTTCCTGTTGGTGCAGCATAGGTGTCTTTAATATGAAATGGGGTTCCCAGTGCTTGCAGTACCTCTTCATTTACTTGTTTACGCATTTTTTTTAAACCAAAGAAGGATTTGACAATAATGATCCTCTCATACTAGAATCCTTCATCTTTTCCTGTAAAGTCTTATAAATCGTTGAGTACTCTCTGTGTGATATACCAGCCTCATCAAGTATTGCCTGGATGTCCTGTGGATTGAGTTGATTCTCTTTGACTGAGACCTTCCTATATTTCTTCTTGTTCATCAGTTCTTTTGCATACTGGCGATCTAAAAGAAGACTTAAATGTGCGCCAGAAGGTTCTGTCGTTCATTCTTTATCAAGGTGCAATAATGATATGATATCAGATTGAAATGCAAAAATTGATATACATGAACATATACAATAATGATTGCTAAATATCACAATAGAAACAATAATAAAATATCACAATAGAAACAATAAACCAGTTAATAGAAAGGAGCTTACTTGATTGCATGTATTCTTTTCTTGATGCCACCACCTCCTAGCTTCATTTACTCAATATCCCTTAAATTTTTTTGTCATCTATGAAGACCTAATGAGGTTTGCTTATGTGCCCTAAAATGGTTTCCTTATTGCTTAATAACTTCCGCACACACTACTCCATGGCTTTCTTCAAATGAATGTTCTCCTTCTCAAACAAATCTCTTTCTAATTTAAGAACATTGCTTGTTGCTTCCAAATGATGTGTATGTCCTAAGAGTCCATTATAGCCATCTCCAACAAAGTTAAGTAGAGATGTCATATTCGTAAATGGGGGTGTGGAGTTTGTAAAAGGATCTTTTGGATATAACCTCCCATCAATCCATAAATCTATGTTTTTCTTCCCTTGCATCCTCAACATATCTTTAGAAGCAGTACACAAAGTATTAGGTTTCTCTTGTTTGAAACTCATGACCGATACATATTCAACAACCTTGCCAAAAATCTCATTTTTTATGATACATCTTATAATGGATCCATGATAAGTGTGACTCGTCAACACTACTATAATAAGCATCCACAATGAACAGTTGTCGGCAACAATCGTCCCACCACACAATAAGCATGCATTTGTATCCATGCAAACTTGTAACTGATAAGCATGATATATTACCTTTGTCACACATTGACTATTTTTCATTGCATTGACAAGCACATCAGTATAATGAATTTTCAAATGCCATCCATCCTCCTCTTGTTGGAAATAGAAGTAGATATAAAAATGACATGTAAGACCTATAAAAATTCAATATATTCTTGTAAGTCCCTTCTCAAGGATGTAAAAAAACATCACAATGAATAATAGTAGGAGTGTCACCTTGTCTAGGCATGATTTCAGTAGCAACCTGGATAGCTGTTGGTTATCAAGTATTTTCTTGATGTAGACATACCTTTACATATTAGCATTTTTATTTCTAAACTTGGACTATCTCTTAGCATTCTACCCACAAATTGAAATGCTTGTGCATATGGATTAAACATATGCATCATGAGTTGAAGAAGTTTTAAATGAAAATGCCGAGAGAAAATATGCCAAAATCAATTTCATCTTATTTTTTAGGCTTTTTGGATCATCTCTCTCTAAGCTTAGTTGGCACTTCTTAGAGGGCCCAAAGTTGAGTCCAAAATTCCCCTAATGTGACATGAATTGAGCACTTCCAAATTAGTACAAATCTTGATGCTCCTAGCTGCATGCTCCCTCACTCGAGCTTTGCCCAAGGATAAGATGGTTGAATGCCTTTCAACGAAGTACATGGCACTCTTCAATTTATTTACTAAGCGTAGTGGCAAATTCGAGGCTTCGAGGACCATGGCACCTCTCATTTCCAAGCATTCCTCCACCTAATATATGTTTATTTGGTTCATTTCTTCCCAAGACTCCTCGATTGAGGTATAGACTCGATGGAAGCTTGCATTATTATTAGGGAAGCACTCTTTTGGAGTGCTCATTTTTTTATGGAACCAAAGGCTGGCTGGGTTTGAGAATGTGGGGTACATGCACTACAATCGATTGAATTATCGTTTCCAACAATTTCCCTCGACCAAGTTCGCATCATTGACTAGATGAGAAGATTCAAGTGATTCAGAAAAGCATCAAGGAATTTTGTGATTTTGAGACTGGGCCACTTGTGCACGTTTGATTGTTTGAAGAGAATCAAACACGACGGTTTGACATAATCACGCTAGTTTCAAATGTTTTGAAATCGTGCGAAAAAATGAATGGATTTTTTAGTAGTGGTATAACACGTGCGACAGCTACTACAATAGTCCGCACAAGATGTGGGGAAGCTAGGAGCGTCATCTTATGGATTGGACCATGTGATTTTGGTGGGCTCACATCACATCTGTGCAAACTCACATCATGCCTATGTAGGCTCACATCACATCAAATTGTGAGAGGAACGATTAGAATTTTCCTTGGAGATTGATGCTACTAGAGATTTTCATACGTGAAACTCTTTAAGGAACATGGATAGGTGGGAAGTTTTCAAGGTAGTGGAAACTGCCCAATACATCATTAGGTGCAGCCACCACCAAGCTCATGTCAAGTTTCAAGCCAAGCTCATGTCACGTCTATTCAAGGTCACACCACGTCTCTTCAAGCTTACGTCATGTCACGTATGATTTTTGTAAAACTGTGGACTCATGTGGCTAACCAAAGAGCTACTGCATAGTTTCGAGGTGGATTTTTCTAGTTTCCCTTGGTCCCTTGGACTTGTTTGAGGGTTTTTAATATTCCTAATCTTAATGAATTGGACTTGTGCAAGTAATGAAATGCTTATTTGTTGATTTTATGTACTCTATTGCTACCAAATGCATGCAGTGCAAGAACAAGAAAAACACAACTTACCACACTCTAATCCACAAGATTGGAGCTTTCTAGCCAAGGTTTTCAAAGTGGATCTCAGCCTTAATTACTTCAAGAAAACACACATTTTGACCCTCCAAAACCTGCAAAATTGAATATCCTAAAACCTAATGCAAACAAGGTTGCAAACAACACGACAACCACATCTGAGGCTCCCAAACCGTATGCCTCTCGGAGTGTGACCTCCTAATCGACACCAGGCAAGATTGGTGCCAATAGCTTGGAATGGGCCGGATTTCGAGCTAAGCCCTTGAGCTACTCCCTGAGAGTGGTGCCATATATGTTCAACTTGAAAGCTTTCCTAGCCTTGCTAAAGCATGTGTCATTGGGAGCTTTGCCTAAGAGCCACAAAATGCAACTTCCCCCAATTGTGGGTGTGCTTACCCGTTGTCAAATCCTCACTCCATTGTCACACCAGAGAACTCCTAGCCATGGGTGTGGAGGAAGAGATTAAAACCGCCTAGACTATCGATCAATCCCACAAGAGGTAGTGATTGTGTGTTGCTTATTGTCAAAATCACCTTATATACTAATGGCTAGCGTTCACACTTGGCTGACCATGACTTAAAAATAGTTCGTGGCCACTATGTCTAGCATTAAGCAAGTATATATACAAAGTCATAGACTTCCCCATTTAGCGTTAAGCACAAAATAATGCAGCTTCATATATTCTAACGACATGTTATAAAAGACAAGTTTTTGTAAAGGTAAGATGGCAAAGCATCCTACCAAGTAGGATAGGTAAGGCCATGTTGAAATCTCCTTCATGCACCAATGAGACCTTTTCAACCTTTTTGCTGCCTTCAATGAGGTCCTACAGACAAGTTCTCTCCCGGACAGGCTAACTGAGGGCCTTATCCACCTTATCCTTAAAGAGATGGGAATCGGATGGAGATTCGCTAGTGGTGCCCCATCACGCTCCTTGGCAGAACTTACAAGAACCATTGATAGCCTCACAGCATTTGGCTCGCCAAATATGCCAAGTGGAGATGCTAATGATGAGCTCCCAACATTAGCATACCTGAGTTTGTGGAGTCCATTGGACTATTGTGGCTGAGATGGCCGTAATGCAGAAGTGTCAGAGCTGGAGGCCAAGGAGAGTGCCATCCTCCTCATAATGCAGCACCTCCCCGGCCTTGGTTGCTCAGGCCACTGCCTGTGACGAAACTGTGGGTGCTGGCCTCGAAAGTGAATAGGCGGAGGATCCACCACCAAATTTGTTGTGCGTGCGGATAGTCCCAAAGGCAGTGTCTCTGAGTCTCCTACGGGGCAACGGGCCAGCTTGCAAACAGCCAACCGAGTACTGACTCTGAGGCTACGGTGGGCTAGAAGCCACAAGCAGAGGGTCATCTTCCGTGGCCAAAAGCTCTCCCACAGTCGTTGCCATAGTCCAAGAGAAAACCTTGAGCTCCCATCAAGCTCCTGTAGTGAAATGCAATGGCTTGGTCTCTCCGTTTACTGGAAAAAAGGAATGCCAGGTGACTGCAGTCTGTTGTGAGGGGTCACAACCACTCGCTGGGATCTCAGAGAAGTGAATCCAAAGGGGGATTCTGCCGAAGCCACAGATGCTAAGAGGGGTTATCTGCAATTTTGAAAGGATAGGGGTCAATGCGCCAGGGTGGGTCTTGGTGGAAACTGACTACCCTCACCCACTGTGGGGGGGAGTAGTAGTCATCGTCTAAGGTGGCATAGCTAGGTAGCAAACGACCAAGTCCCCAATTGTGTGTGCCATCCGGGGCAGTCCCCTCTACATGGCAGAGACTGCCAAGAGAGCATCATGCCGAGAGAAGAAAGCTATCCACTCTGGGGTGGGTGGAGATGCTAAGGGAGCTCACGAATCCAGTGAATAGTGGAGTTGATGGCGAGGCTCAGGTGGAAACGGAGTCAAGTGCCCACTGTCTCGGCTGGGCCTGAGCATAGGTGGCTCCATGGTATGTGCAAGCAAGCTCAAGGAAATGTCCATATAGAGGAGATGAGAAAGAGCATTCCACAACAAAGGCTGCCAATCCTTTGAAGAGGTTTGCTCCTGAAAGAGGGAGGGATGCAGGGCCTCCCAAGCTCAAAAGAGGCTGGTGGCAAAACTTGTCCCCAAAGAAAGGGCCAAGCTCGTGGAGAAGAGCCGCTGAGAAGATCCCTTGATGCCGGTTGGCCACTACTCCACAGGAAATGGTGCGGGCTAAAATGCGAGCATGAAGTCAGTCTTTCCAGTTCTCCTCTTGGCTGGAGTCGACAGACAATGAGCTTCCCAAGAAGGGCTCAACTCTGGGTCGTAAAATCAATGATGCCTAGGCGTCTTCTATAAGGAGGTTGATTGAGCCACCTGCTCATTGCTGCTGACCCACAAGAAGTTTTGAATGAGTCACTTGATCTATCCAAGAGAACACCCCAACATGAGGCAATGTACTACATGGTAGCAAGGAGGACCTGGTTGGCCACACCACCACCCCTCCAGTCAAAGAGAGTGGAGCAGCTTCCCGGAATGCTTAGGAGGAGGGGGGATGTGCTGCTCTTAAGAGATGTCTATTCCCACACAGCACAATGGAGGTAACAAACCGTGGTGCCCCTAGGAATCCATTGAAAGGTCTCAACTGGACACCAGATGTGTCAATTCCAACAGGATGCAACAAAAGCGCGCAGCGTTTCTCCATATTTGGAGCTGGGGCCATTCCTCACAATGGGCTCAGAGCACCCATCATGGCACCACAACCCCTGGTGTGGCTTCCCCCCTTCCCCACGCCAATGTAGACTCCTTCCCTCCTCCAATGTAGACTAACTCTGAGAGCGGCCAGCCAAAGAGGGAGCCCCTCCTCTTTTTTCTCTTCGCCTGGCTCGAGGGTTGTATATATCACTCCTCTTGAGAGCTGTTTTGTAGCCCGTGTTTGCAATCAGCTTAATCCCATACTTCACACTCAAAAGACCTTCATCCCAGAATTCACAATCAGCATATATTGCATGATGGCCATAACAGGGGGGCAAATTTGTAAAGCAAGCAAACTATACCATGAGTCTGTTTTTAAGCTTCTTTTTACCACGTGGAATACACTAAAGCATTTAAGCTTTGTATTCACCAAATTCGTGGAAGTCAGCATTCACATGTTATTTAGTACAGCAGCATACTAATACCTTACATTACACTCTTCCATTTTGATAGAAATCCCTCCCATGTATTGCCCTCGCCTGCTCCTCAATAGTTCCAAAGGTCGCGTATTTACAGCAATTATGCTCAAAAAGGCCTGCATGCATCCTGCTTAAAATTCAGTCTTGAGAGGGGTTCACAAGGGTGGCAGTGTGTGGATCGGGTTTTATGTAACTGAACATGACACAATCCCGAACCTTCCCTTTGGCATATATGTATTTTCTCAAAACAGCTTCCTGCACAAACCCAGATTTTTCAAGAACCTTCTGAGATGCCTTGTTCTCAGGATACACCAGGGCCTCAATTCTTTGGATTTTCAAGTCTTCAAAGCCCTGAAACAATGCCAATTTAACTGCCTGTGTGGTGAAGCCTTTCCCCCAATGCTCCCTTCCGATGACATATCCGAGCTCGGCACGGCAACAATTCACACCTGCCCCTTGGCTAAGGGTCACCGAACCGATTGGTATTCCATTCACACAGATAGCTTTAAACCATGGGTGTGGAATCGCTTTAGTTGCGATGAACTCCTTTGCCTTCTCTATGGATACATATGTATCCCATGTGGTGAAACGTGTTACATCATCATCTCCAGCCCAGTTCATAAAATACTCGGCATCAGTTACATCAAAGCTCCGCAAGGTAACCTCTGCTGAGACACGTTCATCCATCATATGCCACCAAAGATCTGAGAACAAGCAAGCATATAAAGTGGTGCATCATTAAAGTATCAAAACTAAAGAAAGACATCTAAAGACAAAGGATAAACCCAAGTTTGACTCGTGCTGCCTATGACCTGGTGCAGACATTGCAAGGGGGTGGCAGCACAATGTTTAGTCTCAAGTTGTTCTGAACATTGACATTTATTAAGGGCGCATTAGATGCAAACTTTTGTGAGAGAGGTAAAGCCTGGCCAGGGTCGCTTTGCAGAGGATCTAGAATTTCAAAGCTAACGAACAAAGGGGTTGTACAAGATTGCCTCCAAATATTTAAGTTATGACCAGACTATATTTGACTATTTTGGATCGATTTTGACATGCTCTTGGCAGTTTTACCAGAGTGTATCAATTTTGACCAGCCTTGACCAAGGCTTGACCTATGCTTTATGTCAAAATTTGAGCATTCATGGAATTTCTACAGTTCTGAGGTGTTCTGACCATCTATGACCATCTTTGATCAAGGTTTGACCAGCATTGACCATCCCTTATTCCAAGGTACACCAGGGCTGCAGATCAGCCATTGCTATGATTATATTGGCATCACAGCTATTCTATTGTTAGAACATCTGAGATAATGAAATTTCTATATGGGATTTCAGTAATTTGGGATCTTGAAACCATGAAAGAGAAATACGTATCCAGTCATAAAAAACGTGCTCCCCGAGTAAAGTGGGAGTATGACATCTTCAACACCAAGAACCCAGATCTTACATTGGTAATCGTTTTTTTATGATTTGGCTTGCCTGCATCCACATGACTTGGCCCTAACACAGTTTTTCTGGTTAGGCAGTTGTTACACACTAACTTTCTGGTCCTAATGTGGATTACCATGTATTTGCCTACTCTTTGCAAAGCATGCATGCTCTGTTGGATCATTGTGTTTTGATTATTTTATTTCAGTACTTTAACTATTTAAGAGACTAATTTGATATCCTGCATATTTTGCTCAATAGCACCACGGCTTCTTGCCCTGATCCCTTGGCATCTATGTCAGGCTTCCGGGTGACAGTTTGTTTCCCCGGCCATCCCAAACCTCCATGCGCTCAGCAGCACCCTGGAATAGCACCACCAAAGCTACCACTATAAGCATACACCCAACTATATACCAATGGAAAGTTCAATTTATTTCCCAAACTTAACCAAAACCAAAGTGCAAACTTGACTCCATAAGACTAATTTCAAATCATAATCTCTGTCATGCATAGCACAGACTATGTGCTATGAGATCTCAGCTCGTGCCATCAGCACCCAAGAGAAGGTGCAGGTTCATGCATGAAAATTTGTCACCTTAGTAGACATCTTCATAGATAAACCGTCAAACTAAATTTCTATTACTTCTTTGGAGGTGTGAGCAGACTCAGGCATAATGAAGGCTAGCATTTAAGAGCACGCACAAAAACTCAAGGTAGCCGTTGAACAAATTGCACCGCTTTCGATAGAAAAGAATAAAACCATCTAACCATCCATGCAGCTTGAGCTCTACAATCTACATTTTTACTTAGCGTGATAAACATACCCAAAAAAGCACCAGTCAAACTATAGAAGGCAATAGGTGTCACTAAGTGTTTGGCATTTTGTTGGTTATATCAAATCCCTTGGTACTCTCAGATCAGAAAGCAAAACTACCTTGACCAATTCACTTGGCCAAAACACTGGACAACCACATAGGAGCGAGGCTCAACAGCCATAGTACCTCCGGACTCTCCTCCAAGCTGGAGGCCATAGTTACAACTTTGGAGAAGCTCCCCACAGTAGGACCTGGTGTCCCATACCACCAGGCCACACCCTACAGGTGTCGTCGTAGTGAACATCCCTGATAGGCCATGCTCAATGATGTCAAACAAGATGATCGTAATAACTTATGAGCCTAGGTTTCACTTATATAAGCCACTGGGCTTTATAATTAGCCCCAGTGCTTTTATAAGCTTTTAACCCTATAATTACTAATAACTATGCCTCTACTTATAAGCCTCTTCCCACGTTAGGGATATCTCCCCACTAGGTGCCCGTTTCCGGCCTCCAACCTGACCTCGCGCTGGTGTGCACCTGTCCTAGACGTAACAGAGTTGGCTGGGGAGGAGAGGGATCAGGGCCGAGCGTGAAGAAGCCAGGGGGACCTCTGCGACGACCTTGCGTGTCCGCCAGGGGATCTATTGGAAAAGAGGGTGGGGGAGTCCACCAGAAAGGGTTAGGGGGGAACAGGATTATGTCATCTGTCTTGACCACCTTGAAACATGGTTCACATTGTCAAATCCAACCAAACAACTATGTAGAAAATGCAAAATCACCACTGATTCTCCTTGCCCAGTAGCTCCATACTCTGCTTTGAGCTTTCTAAGGTGTTGCAAATGGATGAATAACTGTTGCAGCTCTTCAACAAACATCTGAGTGTACTTGTTGCTCTCATCCTCATCATCAATGTGACAACTCTAAACTGTGGCCACCACATGACCGCTCCCCTGTTGCACCACCTTGGTTTTATCATCTGTGTTGACCACCTTGAAATATGGTTCACATTATCAAATCCAACCAAAAAAAAACTCTGTAGAAAATGTAATCCTAGAGATATTACAATGGAAAGGGTAGGTTATTTCCCTAACTTAACAACAACAAAAAGCACAATCTTAATTCCATGAGAGTCTACTCACAAAGCTTCCAATCATGCATAGCGTAGACTACATGCTATGAAATCATCACTCACGTCATCAACGTCCAAGAATACAAGTTCATGCATGAAGTTGTGTCCGTCCTAGTAGACAAATTTTCATGAACAAGCCATCGTGTTGTGTTCCTATCACCTCTTTAGAAGCGAGCACAGACCAGACTCAACCATAATGAATGCTAGCACTAAAGAGAAAAAACACTGACACACACAATCTAGCTGATCAACCAGCTTTAGATAGAAAGAAATAGTAACATGTACATGCAGACATCTGCATGCACTTAAAGATTCAAACCATCCACATATCTGCTCACATGCTCATTGCGGCTCATCGTTTCTCAAGCATGGGCAATACAAAAAAGTGGAAACATTTCCTCTTCCCAAGGCATAGTTTCTGGATGGTGTCAAGCGTGCAAGGGACCTACATGTGTTAAAAATTACTTTTGAAAACGTGGGATTAAGCAGAAAGTGGTGCATACAAGCTTTTGGAACTTCTTGTCACTGTGCAGATAGAACACTTGATCACTTTTATGCAAGAAAAGGAGAGAGACCCACCATACATAGTGTACTTTCTTGTATTGCTGCAGATTTACAATGAGTACAGAGACCATACTGCTGTACCTGGCATTTCTCCCTGAGGATAGCGCCTACATGGACTCACCCTGCTTTCTGGGAGTTCTACAATTCCATGCATTAACTCCTGGCTGCTTGTGTGGACCCCTGTGCTGCTTGTGTTTTGCTCTGGCCTACCTGCATTTTAGCAAATGATTGAAATCTGGGAGCCCTAGATTCCTTATTTTAGCACACTTATTAAGGGGCTGCATGCATAGTCAGCTGGTCGTATCAGCCTGACTCCTTTAGTCGTGGGCTTTAATAGCTTAAGAACCCATTAAACGAGTTCTCACATGGCCGCCTCCCTTGGTCTTCTTTCTAGTGCCCGAACAGGCCTAGGCATCCACACACGCTGCCCATAACACTGCCCACAGCCCTATCTGTCTCACCCTTGGCTCCCAAGTTTCTCCCTTGCTGGCGTTAGTAGCTCCCGTGGGGCGTTCACACCCAGCTCGACCAATATGATGCTTGAAT
The DNA here is from genome assembly GCF_041138505.1 of Cibotium barometz. Classification (NCBI taxonomy): domain Eukaryota; kingdom Viridiplantae; phylum Streptophyta; class Polypodiopsida; order Cyatheales; family Cibotiaceae; genus Cibotium; species Cibotium barometz. The sequence goes on along the minus strand of NC_141088.1, from coordinate 12,192,305 downwards.
GACTCGACTGGGGTTGTATAATGCCCGACAAAATGTCTAACAAGTGCCCAGACATCCTGTGCATCATTACCTCTTGCAAGTGGGTTATAAATGGCTAAAATGACAAGACTGTGCGAGACTTGTAAAACACGACTGGACTTTCCAGGGGCTCACAAAATGCACAGCATCCAACCTTGCGTCCTTGTGCTTGTCTCTACAGAATGTCCATGTGGCATCCAAGTGCCGACTGCACATGACATCCCCTCTTGCTTAACTTGTTGACAAAAATTGCATTGCACCCAAAAAGTCTGTCAACAATGTTGCGTACTACTGAAAGAAGTCACCCTCAAGCCAAACTACTCATGCATTCCTCAATCTTGAAACTCTGTAAGATACTAATGCTGGCGACATGCAGTGCCATGCTTGAAGCAATGCAAGATAATTTGCTCGAGTTTCACACTCCTCGTCAATCATTTCTAATTCTCGCTCGTCTAGAACCTCCGAAGGAGGAGGTGTAATTCACCCCGTTGAGTGTGAGCATGTATCAGGCACCATCTTGTAACTCTATGAAATGGAAACAACACAAAACATAGACCAAGTTGAAAAATGAAATATGCTCAAAGACACTGCACTGGGACCCCCCCCCGCACCCCCCCCCCTGCCCCCCCCTCTCAATACCAAGTATATTATTGATTGCCAGATTTGCCATAAGTAAAAGAAGAATACAAATACCAAACAATATGTTGGAGGAGAATCTGTCGATGAAGACTACTTCAACAGCTCACCGGATATATGCAAACACATTACTGTACCGGGTCCACACACGACATTGGTGTGCCCGTACTAGTGCCTGCCTTGCACTCTCACAACGTAAGAATGCTGAAAAACGAAGGACTGGCACCAGTGGACACTCCCAGGCTTGATACCAGGCAGCAACGGAATTGCTGTCATAGCCACACCCCAACACACACTACCTCCACGTCAGAGCGCGACGGGAGTAACCAGCTAGACACGGGTGCTGCCGACAAGCACAAATGGGTGTGAAAACTGCCTGGACAGAACCTAAATCAATGTGCAACACCAGGCTGACTGGCTACCAGCAGCGAACCAGCCCGACCAGCTCTGGGAATCCACGCAGCTGTCCGTAGAGGTTGTACTGCTGTACAGTCTGATGACGTGGAAGCCGTACAGTTCAGTCAGCCAGCAGGTTTTGTGGGTGTGCCAGGGTGGAGAGGGTTGCTCTCAGCTTGCTGAACACAGGAATGGCCTCAGAATCTTGAACAGTTGTGTGTAGCACCTTCTATGAGGAAAAACGATGGAAAGGTGGGCGTGGAGGATACACCGGCCACAAACGGGCACGAGAAACTAGAGAAGACCATTTAGGTGGCCGAGTGGTGACATCGACCCATCTTCTAAACAGTTATCCTCAATTGAAAAAGCATCGAGGTACGACCGAAGAAACTGTGGATAGTCAGAGAAGTACTCTTCGTCAACCCATTTTATATCATTAGGGAGGTAGTTTCTAAACTTCACAAGGTATCGCCTAGAAAGCTTGCCATCAGCTAGCTCTCTCTCTCTTTGTGGAAGACTATCTGCTCTCGTTGAAGTATCTCTTCAAGCTCGTCAACCTCTGGTGGCTCTTCTATGATAGGCTCGTATGGATCTAGCCCCACATACTTCTGCAATAAACTCACATGATATGCATTGTGAATCTTCCAATGATTAGGTAATGCTAGCCTAAAAGCAACTTCAATGATCTGCTTGATCACCTTGAAAAGCCCATAATACCTAGTAGAGAGCTTAGGACACACTCCCTCTTTACCTGGCCTCTTTCGAAGTCTTGTTTTCTCAAATTTCAGTAGTACTCAATCACCCTCTTTGATGTCCATCTACCTTCTATGCTTGTCGCCAACCTTTTTATATCTTGAGACCTAGCAATGGTTGTCCGCACCTATGTAAAGACAACATCAAGATCAGAAGACTGGGCTCCAGGGATTGTATCTCCCCATCCGTACTTAGGAGCAGCAGCTAGACTCATAGTTCGCAGATGACACAGCAACACGCTTCTCCGAAGATGAGGGGAATCTTCTGAGATTTGCAAAGGCGATAGAGATCTTCTGTCACGCAAATCAACTGGCACAAGTCGTGTGGATTTTGGGTTGGCTCTCCAACCGCCCCAAATTGGCGTCCAATTGAGGCTATCCCGACTCCTAAGGGGCACTCCAGTCCATTATCTTGGATGCCATATGGACATCGATATCTTCCCAAAGTAGCAGTTAGCCCCTTTTCTTCTGAGCATTCGGAAGAAGCTTCTATACTAGAGTTCAGTGAGTCTTTCCTTAGCCGACCTAGTGGTGGTGGTGAACCAAGTTCTTCTTGCAACCGTGTGGCACATTACTTCTTGTTGGGCCTTCTCTCGAGCCAGCATTGGTCAGGTTCAACGATTGATCCGCAATTTTCTGTGGGCTGGCAGTGATGGGAGGCTTGCCCGGGCCAAGGTGGCCTAGAGAGTGATCATACTACCGCGCCATAGGGGGGGGGCCTAGGCATCATCGACCCCGCCATTCAAAATCGTACCCTACTGGGCAAGTTGATTGTTAGAGGACTTCTTCTAGGTGGCGAGCCATGGAAGTACTTACTCCTGGCTAGGATTTCTGCCCGTACACTGAGCTTGGGGAGCCCTTGGCCACAGAGCACTAGATGGATCTTCATAGAGATGCAGGCCCGCGGCTTTAGTCCAACTTTTGATGACAGATTTGCAGCCAGCCTACTACGAGCTTGGGACCTCAGGCCAGCCCTCTAGCACTCAGTTCCGGTAGCCTCACATCGTCTTCGACAGCCCTTGATTTGGAGCCCCCTCATCCGTTTACCTAGTGGTCACATGCTAGGGGTATCAGCCTCATATATCTTGGGGAGCTTCGAGCACGGGACCTGCTAGGTCTCTTGGAGATTGGCTTGCATTCAAACAGCTCCCCCCAGTGGCCCAAGAGAGAGGCTTGAATGGGATCCAGGGCAGAGACAAACTTAGCCTCAACATCAACTCTACCATTCCTCCTAAGTGGCTAACCCCGACCCTAGACCCTCTTCCCCCCGCAGTGGCTGGGAGTGTTTACCAGGCATGGTATTCTCCTAGTAGTTCATGACGCGGATGAGAGCTCCACATTGCTCACTTTTTCGATTGGTCTTGATGGTAGATTAGTGAGATTACAGTCCCTCTTGGAGGACTTCAAGGGATGCACCTTGCAGAGGGTGAGAGTGATCGGATTCCATGCACATGAGTGGCACATAGACCCACCTCCGGCCAAGGTGGCCAAGGAGAGACTTTGGCAGTTATGGATTTGGGAGAGCCAGCCCATCACACCCCTCCAGTGGGACCGGGGGAGTGGACTTGGTGTGATCCTACAGACATGGAGGAGACTCTTGGTACCCTGTTCTTTGCATACACAACACAGCTAGCCCGTAGGATCTAGATGCCCGAGGTCGAGGGCACCCCAACAGCAACAAGACATTGGCAGTCTCAAGGCCTCTCACCGCGTTTTCTCTTAGATTTCTGGAAGCGGCTCTAGGACAGTTTTCGACCTTGGAAGATCTACCCACTTTTTGTGGTTGCTAGCCCATCGGAGTTTGGCGGTTGGCACGTAGTTAGCCATTGGCAATAGACCAGCAGCATGTCCGAGATGTGGCATCCCCAGGAGTCTAAACGACATTGTCTTTGGGGTTGCCCAAAGGCTCAGCAAGTTTGGCAGCGGACTCTCCGCGGACCGCATCTTCACTTTGGACACGACCTCTCCCCATACTATTACTTGGGGTACCGTTGCTTGGGCCACTGAGGCCGAGGTGGTCATCGCTTATGAGAAGGAAGGTGGGGGGCTAGCCCTTCAGTACTCGCCTTCGCATCTTGATAGCGCTAGTCCCAACTCCATCTACTGGTCACTAGACTTCTGGTTCGTGCCAGAGATGGGAGATTTGCAGCAGCATTGCCACATGGCACATCTGGAGAGCTTGATGCAACGAAGCCATAGAAGGCACCGACACTCTACCTATGGAGTCCATTAGTAGCATTTGGCTCGACATCATTCATACCCTCTGCAGACAGTGGGGGAAGCTTCAGGGTGGTTCTGATCGTATGCGGAAGTGTTGGGAAGCCTTCCTGAGGCTTTGGCAACCTAGTCCTTTTCTCACAAATAGTGGTGGTGAGCCCACTTGGCACTTCAAACCACCTGTGTGGTTATTCCCTTCCCCACCCCTTGTATGAGAAAGCCTTCTCCTCATAGAGCGGCTAGCCCGAGGAGAAGTGCATCCTTCCCCCTTATGCGTTCTTTGATCCTCTCTCTGTACATGGAGTCAAGTTTGTATTTAGTCGTGAGGCTGTTCTTTGTCAACTAATAGAAGGATCTTGTTTCCATGGACATGGGTGTTGGACACTACATGTAGCCATGGAATGTTTATGGTTAAGCTTCCCATGTATGTGTATAATAGCTGTATCTACAAGATCCTGGCTACATAGAAGCATTTGATGGATCAAGTACATATAAATAGATAGGGTTTCTTCCAAAATATGTGTTTAAATGCATACATTTGTGTGCATGGCTTATTTTTATTTAAGTGTATTGTTTTCTTTGCCTGGACAATGCTTGTATTTTATTGCATGAGAAGCTCATGGATCTGGGGACGCCTGGATTGCACCCATGGGTTAGTATGTTGTATAACTTGTCTTCAATTAACTTATATTGATGGATTTGTACAGGAATAATTGACATTTTGAAGGTAGCAAACTCTTATGCGGGTTTATATTTCTATGCATGCATGCATGCATGACAATCTAGTTAAGTATTGTTGATAAACTTCTTCTCCATGATGAGAAACCTCCATGCATGCGACATGCATTGTCAGAAACTCTCATGCATATGACATGCATAGTTAGAAACCCCCTTACATGCGACATGCATGGCCAGAAATCCTCATGCATGCGACATGCATGGCCAGAAACTCCCATGCATGCGACATGCAAGCTTTTTCAGCTACATGCATGCATCATGCAATGCTTTATCTTTTCATGCATCGAAAAGTGTGCCATGCAAGCTTACTTTTCTTAAAAGTAAAGCATGCAAGCTCACTTTTCTCCAAAAGAGTCATGCAAGCTAGTTAACTCAAAAGAAAAAGATAAAAAGTAAACTTTTCCTCCTCTTTTAGCTACACGAGTTGCTACTTTGCTAATAGCCATTCTTTGATCCAAAAGTCTTGCACAAACCTCTCCCTACCACACCTTTTCATGAGCAATAACCTCCACTCCTCCTCTTCATCTAGGCGCCTCCTTCTAGGCTAAATAGAACTCTTAAAAATTCAGATTTCCAGCCTCATTCAAGAGTACTTCTTGGTCTTTGTTTATTGCTCTATTTAATGCACTTATTCTAGAGTATTTTTCCAGCCATACCATAGTGTTTTTATTTCCCCAAAACACTTATAAGCTGGCTGAATTCTGATTTTCAGAATTGAAAGTCTCCATTCAAGCTAGAAGAAGAAGAAGAAGACTATTCCCAAGATTGAAGCTGTGGAAGAAGCTGTTTCTTTTACAGTTTAAGGCAACAAACTTTCAGCTGATCCCCATAAGCTTCACCGTCTTGACTCCTCACTTATCTCCGGTATATGGACTTGGAATTGGAACTTGGACTTGCAGCTTGGGCATGGCCTCTTCCAGAAATCTGAAAGGAAGCGTTGTGATAGGCCCTAAGATTGCCAGTGTGCTGCTGCCACCGATGTGCCATCTATCTCCAGCATTTGGATCCTGCGACTGAGCCGCGCTATATATGCAAAGAATGGGGCATCCAGAGTCTCCACCCGATCTGTGGGATCATGCCAAGTCCACTCTCTCGGGTCCACCTGCAACCGTGTGAGAGGTCGGCACTCCCAAATCCATAACCACCAAAATCTCTCCCTGGCCACCGTGGTTAATGCTGGATCTATGTGTCATGCACGTGCCCGAAAACCACCCTCACCCTTTGCAAGGTGTAGCCTCTGAAATCCTCCAAGGGGTGCTCTGATCTCTCTATCTGCCATGTAATCCAATAGAAAAAGTGAGCAAACCACTCTCCTTATCTGCTCCATGGACCGCAACGAGGATATCGTGTCTGGTGAACATGCCTAGCCACACTGGGGGGGTCGGGTTTGGAATAGGAGTCAGCCACTCCAGAGGAACAGCTGAGTCAATGTCGATGCTGAGCCTGTCTCTACCCCAGATCCCTGTCAGGCCTCTCCTGCTCCTCCTCAGGTAACTGCCTGTGCAGCCCAATCTCCAAGAGACCTGGCTGGTCCCATGCTCAAGGTGCCCTAGGATATGTGCGGTCGGGCCCCTAGCATGTGGCCACTGGGTAAACGGATCAAGAGGTTCCAGATCAAAGGTTGCCGAAGCTGCTTCTCTGAGGCCACTGGAGCAATTTGTTTGAGGGCTGGCCTGAGATGATCCCAAGCACGAAGTAGACTGGTTGTGAATCTGTCCTCAAAGGTAGGACTAAAACCACGGGCTCGCATCTCTGTGAAGATCCATCTAGTACTTTGCGGCCACGGGCCTCCAAGGCTCGAAGTGTGGACTGAAATCCGGGCCAAGAGGAAATCCTTCCAAGGCTCACCACCGAGTAGGAGTCCTCTGACAATCAACTTGCTCAGTAGGGCACGTCTTTGTATAGCTGGATCAATGAGGCCGAACCTCCCTCTGTACGTGGCTGAATGATCACTCTCCATGCCATCTTGGCCTTGGTTAGCCTCCGATCACTTCCGGCCCACAAGAAATTCCGGATCAAACACAGTACCTGGCCAATACAAGCCCGAGAAAAGGCCCAGCACAAGGTGATGTACCACATGGTGGGCAAGCAATACCTGGTTCACCACCACCACTCTACCTGCTAGGGATAGCCTCGCCGAGCTCTAGTATAGAAGCTTCTTCCGCATACTCAGAAGAAGCGGAGCGAGCTGCTGCTCGGGAGAGATATCAATGCCAACCTGGCAGCCGAGGTATCAGACTGGAGTGTCCCTCCGGATCCACTGGAAAGTCGGGGTGGGTGCTGAGCCTACCCAAAAACCACACGACTTGTGCCAGTTGATCTATGCTCCTGATGCATGGCAAAAAATCTCTATCGCCTCCACGAATCTCTCGAGATTCCCAGCATCTCCAGCAAGGTAGGCTGTTGTATCGTTTGCAAACTCTGAGTCCAGAACTCCTCCTGTGTGTGGAGGGGAAGGTGCAATCCCTAAAGTCTGGTCTCCTGGGCGGAGAGAAAACTACTCATGGCCTCGGTGACAAATAGAAAGAGGTACGATGCCAAAGGACAATCCTGTTGAACCGAGCAGGAAAGGGGGAATCTGTCGCCTCGGGCTCCCTGAATGAGATCCTGGCTATGAGATGCTGAATAAAGTCCTGAGACTCTGCAAATCCACTCCATGGGGAATCCCATCCAGCTCATAGTGCCCTCCAGAAAGCTCCAATCCACCCTGTCATAAGCTTTCTTAAAGTCTAGGAGTAGCACAATGAGGTCCTGTTGTCGCATCCTGGCCAAAGCTGTCGCCTCTCCCAAAAGGTAAAGATGTCCAGAATACTCCGATCCTGAACAAACCAGTTTGAGTGTTAGGGATACGTTTGGGAGGGAAGGCTGAGGTCACCTGGCTGATGGCCTTGGCCAAAATCTTGTAGGCCATCCCTAGAAGGGTGATGGGTCTCCACTGCCGGATCTCCAATCTATCACCACCCTCCTTGGGAATCAAATGTGTCAAGCCCTTTGTGAGCCTCTTTGGCATGGCACCTGTGAGCATAATCTCATTGAAGGCAGTGCGAAGGCCACCTTCCATGAGGTCCCAATGGCGAAGAAAGAAAGAAACACGAAGCCCATCCACCCCCGGGCATTTGGGTAATGCCTTCACCGCCTCCGCTAGCTCCTCTGCAGTGTAAGGGGTCAATAAGAAACACCGAAGGGAGGGGGAAACCACCTCTCGAGTGTGCCTCCAGACTCTCTCACACGCATCCATCACCTGGGGGGATAATGGGGCACCAATGAGGAGACCGGAAGAAATCCATGGCGATGGCTCTCACCTGCGGGGGGATCAGAAACAATAGCTCCATCCTGGCCACGTAGCCTGCGAATACCGTCTCTCCTCCTCTATGGGCTGGCTATCTCAAAGAAGTCTCCAGTAACTCTGTCATCAGCCTGAGTCCAGAATGAGGCCCTCGCATGGTATCTATACTCCACCCTCGTCACCTCAATGGACCAAATCTCGGTGCGGGCGACAGCAATCTGACTCTCGATCCACGTGCTGTCTGGGGAACTCTCCTGAAGATGTTGTTAAGAGGCTAGGCCCCTCCTCAAGCTCCTCTCCTACGCCCGAAATCCCTCCAATCTACTATGGGCTGCCTCCTGTAAGAAAGTACTGATCTCCCCGAGGCCATCATCCAAAGTGCACGTTGCAGATCCTGAGGAAAAGTCCAGACCCGCCCATATCTGCTCAATCCGGCTACAAATCTCGGGTCCTGAATGAGGCTGTCTAGAATCCTGGAGCTCACATGTCTGTCATGCCTCCATGGGTCCTCTAGGGACAGAATAACTGGGGCATGGTTCGAAAATGTAGTGCCTACCCCATGCCTCCACGGCTGTAAGCCCACTCGTCAACATAAAACCTGTCCAACCGAGAGAGGTTGGGGCCAGTGCTACGCCTATCCGATCGAGAAAAGCTAAGACTCCTAGGGCTACACCCAAACTCTGGAAGATGCCAAGGGTCATGTCCCCTAAGAATCAGAATCATCTCCTCCCATGCAGAGTACTGCACTCCTGAGTTGTGGCCGTGCCACCTCCAAGTCTGTCCTCTACTGCCTCTATCATGTTGAAGTCACCGCCCATGCACCAAAAATCAGCCCGGGGCAGGGCCTATTGGACAGTGCTCCAAAAGATAGCTCTACCTGCAGCCGCATTCGGGGCATAAATGTTGAGGAAGCCAACGCTATCCTCTCCGATCAGAATGGTAACCCACTGAGCACGTCCTGGAACTATGACTCCTCTGTTAGAATTGTGCATCTCAATGTTTTGGGGCTTTACTATTTATCTGGGATTTTACTGGATTTTCTCCTAATTATTGTCCAGGGCCAATTGGCCAGGTCTCTACTCCACTATATAAGGAGTTTCCAATTATTCACTCATTCATCCACTTCCCTTGCACATTGTTCGACACTCAGTTGCTGGCCATTGCCATTGTAAAGCTTTACTGCTGTTATAAAAGGTGATCTTGTCCAACTCTCTCAATCTCCTTTGCACTCTCTCATATGTTTACTATTTATGCTTCCGCATGTGCTATCTCCTTCATCCTGATCCTGTCACACAAACGGCAGAAGCTGCTCACTGATAGAGAGACACACTCCTCCCTGCGTCCCTGAAGGGCAGAAGGATGGAGACCAAAAAGTATGACTCCTACCTGGTAGAATCTTCCCGCAGTGGCACATACGCCCCTCAGTAAGATGGTGCTCTTGAAGGAAAAGAATGGGATCCAGAAGCAATGGCCGCTACCATACATGAGTAGACAGTTTAGCTATCGCATCATCTGCAAGATCTCTCGATCACTGATGGCCTTGGCCAGGATGGAGCTTGGTGGATCAGCCGACAAAGACCAGGGAGGGGAGATGGTGACCTCCAGCTCGGAGGTGCTGCTTTTTGTGTTCATGCATACCTCTCGCAGTATCTCTCCCCCCTTCTTACAGATAACCTCCATTGTGATTGATGGAGCACGGAGTATGCATACTCTCGCGCTCGGGCAAAGTGGCAGTACATAGAGGGCAGGATCCACGCCCACTTGGTGCGACTCCGCACCAGGACAGATTGTGACTATTCCCTGTCTAAGCCCGCGCCCAAGACTCTTCGAGTGGAGGGCAATTCTGGTAGTTCCACCTCACACAGAGATTGAAATGAGGATTGTCTCATTCAGGGCTTAGCGGGGCCTCAATGCTTTCAGAGACGAGGCATCCTTAGAGGAGAGTTGCATCGAGCTATGGTGGGGGGATATCGATACTCTGTCTCAAGGGCTGCCTCAAGGGGAAAGAGAAGATCATCGCGCCATTCTCTGGCATAGAGGGTTTGGAGTGGTGGAAGACCACACATACCCGAATAGGGGCTACGGTCTCCTTGAACCTGTTTGTCCCTTCCGTCGGAAGACACCGGAAGAAACTATAATCCACAGGCTGCCCCAAGATCCTAGGGGGCCTGCCTGGAGACTCAAGTGGGAGAGCCCTCACTGGTGAAGCCACAATGGTCATCTCCACCAGCTCTGAGAAACGATGAATCAAGCAGCGAACTCGCCGGCTGTCTCCTCACCGGGTCAAGGGCTACAGGGGCCCGACAGGAATGCTCTGGAGAGGTGGAGAAAGGGGGGGGGGGTGTGTGGTAGGCAAGGGGGAAGAGGAGGGGGCAAATGGAGCGACTGTGGGTAGAGTCAGAGGCGAGGGTGGAGGAGGCGAGGGGGGGAGCAAGAAGGTGGAGAGGCTGGAGAGGGATGCTGCTGAGAGGTATCCATTGAAGAGGGAAGAAAAAAGAAAGAAAGAAAGAAAGAAAGAAAAAAAGAAAAAAAGTCGGGATGAGAACGGGGGCAAGGGGCAGATGCGCAGAGAGGAATGAGAGGGGGGTAGCGCACAAGCGCAAGAGGGTGGGCAGCAGGCGAAAGGGCACGCGATGTGAGGAGAGGGCAAAGGCGGCCGCGGGGGGGGATTGGCGGGGGCCTCACAGCTCTCTCTCAATCCGTTTCTTGACCACATCTATCCATTTGGCGTTCTCCTCTAGTTCTACCTTGACTTGGATTTGGATTTGGATTCATTGAATTTGGTACTAGCCCGGTGCGAGATACTTGTGGGTCATCCCCGTGGTGTGCTCGGCATCAGAGATCTCGTGCCTCGACATCAACATCGACTTGGATATCTTACGTGGGCATATCTGTTTGTTTTGTATTCGTTGATTGTATTGATCCTGGCCAGCGTGCTTGCGGATTGTTCCTGAATAAATTCCTGAAAGGGGGCGGGCCTGTTCCCTACTCGGTTTTCTTATGATACAAACCCAGGTCATGTGTAACACAAGGAATTGAGGCCAAAGTAATGGAAGAGTGTCATGCTCCTCCCTACATGGGACATAGACACCTTGACTATACTTCAAGCTTTGGAGAGCTATTTCTATTGGCCTACTATGAGGAAGAACATTGAACTTTATGATTCAAGAATGTTTGGTTTGTCAGAAGGTCAAGTTTGATCGACAAACACTAGTAGGATTATTGCACCCATTGAATGATCTATGGAAGAATATTGCTATGGATTTTATCTTTGGATTACCAAAGTCAGGGAATGATGGTATATGGACCTTTCAGATTACCAAGAAGATCAACTATGCATGTCATCGGTTGGTTCAGATCATTGGAAGATATATAATGTTTTCCATGATAGTTTACTGAAACCATGTAAAGGTTATCCTCGGAGGAACTTGTTTTGAAGGATCCACCAGGGGTGGAAGAGCCAGAACATATTGTGTTATCATTATGTGAGAAAAAGAGGAAAGACAATGGTCAGAAAGTTCCTCTTGGAATTCAAGAATTATTCGCTTTTGAATGCAAAATGGATGCCAGAGAAGTACTTCTAGGACAATCCAGATATACTTCGAGCTTATGAGGAAGTGGTTGGTCCACTTGTATTTGAAGTACAGACATGAACGTCTTACGATCAAGACATATTCAAGAGGGAGGGATTGTGCCTCTAGCTCTCTTCATTGTATATATATATATATATATATATATATAGGACTAGAACTAACTATTATTCTGCTTATATAATGGTTACTTGGACTGCTCTAGTTTGGGTGGCAACGATGCCGGATAGCCCAAGGAGCAAGATTTGTATATGGGAGGCAACGATGCAAAATGGATGCTAGAGAAGTACTTCTAGGACAATCCAGATATACTTCGAGCTTATGAGGAAGTGGTTGGTCCAGTTGTATTTGAAGTACAGATATGAACGTCTTGCGATCAAGACAGATTCAAGAGGGAGGGATTGTGCCTCTAGCTCTCTTCATTGTATATATATATATATATTGGACTAGAACTAACTATTATTCTGCTTATATAATGGTTACTTGGACTGCTCTAGTTTGGGTGGCAACGATGCCGGATAGCCCAAGGAGCAAGATTTGTATATGGGAGACAACGATGCTAGATGATCCATTCGACCGCAATGATGCCAAAACGAGATTTGTATATGGGAGGCAACGATGCCAGATATCTTGGACTTCGCAGTAGGGTGGTCATTGCGACTAGATGGCCCAAATGACTATATTGGATTTCGTAGTTGGGCGGTCATTGCGACTAGATGGCCAATATGATTGTATTGGATCTCATAATCGGACAATCAATGCGACTAGCTGGCCCAGATGACTATGGAAGACTTCTCAGGCAGTCCTAGTGACCAGATTGCCTTGAGGATAGTCTAAGCAGTTTCCTTGGGAAACCAGATGGCTCAGCACAGTTTCAATGAAACCAAATAGGACAATCCATGAACAGGAGGATCATTACTTGTGCATTGCATACGGATGTATGTTTGAATTTCTTTGACTTTACGTGCTGTTTTTGATGTATGGACAATGCTTGGATTTATGGCATGTGATAGTCCACTGGGCTCCAGACTACCTGGCTAGTACCTGGAATACCCAGTAGACGCGAAGGTGAGTATGCATTTACTTTACCTACTAACACATGTGGCCATGAAGATGTACCGTCAAGAATAAAACTATTGGTCAAAGAAAAGGCATTGAGATGTTGCCAGATGAGCAGATGACACCACGGATATTGGGAAAGACCAGATACACAAGCTCACCAGATGGGGCTAGTACCTTGAAACATATGGATGTACTTGATGTACCTTGAAACATATGGATATACCAGGAAAATATGGATATACCAGGGACATATGAATGTTCTTGGAAGGAACATTATGATGAAACCCATGCTCGGACACCAGATAGGTGGAAGAAGACATGGGGACAGGGTCCATGAGGTTCGATTACGAAAAAACACCATTCTTAGTCAAAAAGCAAGAAAAAGCAAAAAGTCAAACAGGGTTGACCGTAAGCCAAGGGCACCATTGGAAAGAGGAGACTGAGCCGGACCAAAAAGCTAAAAGACGGTTTCTCAAAAAGCAACTCTAAGGCCAAAAAGCAAGGCATTAAAGCCAGAAAAGCATAATATTTTATTATTAAAGGTCAAAAAGACAAAAGCAAAGTCAAAAAGCTAAAAGCAAAGTGAAAAAGAGAAAAACAAAAGCTTAGCCAAGCTTTTTGGCAAAAAAGCAAGGCTTCCCCAAGATATAAAAGAAGCAAGGCTTCCCCTCATGTAGTAGTATAGATCAAGAAGATCATTGAAGCATGAGTTCGAAAGCTAATTGATTATAAATCTCCATCTTTCCATTAGTCTATGAGTGAAAGAGGCACTAGGAAAATTAAGCTTAGTACCAAAACTATCAAACAATGCATGCCAAAACTGACCAATAAACTTTGCATCTCTTACTGATACAATGTCATGAGGAAGACCACCAATTGGATACAAAAAACATATAAAGTGTCGATAATAACATTAGGCTTACACAGATCAACATCATGAGCTTGATGTTTCTTTTCCCAATAGTAGGAGGAGTTAAATTCATGTTTAAGCTACAGAATTTGCAAATTTTCAATGAAAACGTGCAAAACTGTGGCAAGATCTGTTATAAACACTGAAAATAACAATTCTACAATTTGTACGATGGATCTATTCAAGAAGTGCTCTTATGACAGATGAGAAATGGAGCTTTTTTGCACATAATGAGTGAAAAGAAAACAAGAAACGATGAACAGGAATTCGTGTGTGTGTGTGTGTGTGTGAGAGAGAGAGAGAGAGAGAGAGAGAACCTTTTCACTACGCCCCTGTGATAGAAATCACAAATGCCTTGCCGTGAACTGTTATAAAAGACCCCCAATTAGATCTTTAAATCCCATTTTATTTTGGATTTTTCGGTCGACTGCATACGGATATCCCGCCAAGATTCTATTTAGTGACATTTGATATTTGACCGCCGTGAAGGTTCATCTTTCTAGAGCCTTTGTCATTTTGTCCCTTGTTTTTCTAACAACTTCAAAATATTTGCTGAATTTAGAAAAAATATTTATTACTTGGGTGGCCGCATTTTTTGTGCAATTGAGTCTTGCTCTTGTGTCTCTACTCTATCATTATGCTTATGTAGCTACCATAGTTGTGTGTGAGAGAGAGAAGTGTATACTACCTATGGAATGAACCGCTTTCGAGGTGATAGATGGAGTGTGATAATATCAAGAGTTGTCTACACGTAGTAGTCGTCTTTAGAGCTGCTTCTCTACTCTTATCATTATGCTTATGTAGCTACCATAGTAGGTGTGTGAGAGAGAGAGGAGTGTCTACTTCCTATGGAATGAACTGCTTTCGAGGTGACAAATCCGGCATGGCAATATCGAGATTTGTCCACATGTAAATGGTCATCTTTAAAGACGGCTGCTTGGACAAACAATTCCTGTGAATAGGAGGAGTAGAGGTAGAGTGGTTCTCTTATCTCTAAGTCTTAACATTGCATAGCGCCATTGTTGAGATGGCCAATAGCCTTTGTTTCGATTGCTCATTGCCACTCTTTAGAGCCTTCCATAGCTTGATGTGGAGTAGTAGTGTATCCACGAAACATATTCGGTGGATGTAGTGAGAAGAAGAGGAAAAAGAACATGTTTTTCTTTTTTTTCTTTTTTCTTTTTTTTTTTTGGCTTTTTTCTTATTTGCTTCAAGTATGATGTAAATTAGTTTTTTGTTATTGTTAGGAACTAGCTAGTTGCATTTAGAATGCATGGTTGCATTTTTGCAATTTATGTAATATGTGGACATTTTTGTTCATTTTTTCTATTACGTTAAAAATCCCAAAAAGTGCAAAATACTTCCAAATTGAAACCAAATTTGGTTGCATGTATGCTTGATCTATCCCAATAAACCTTTAGCCCATTCCCCTTTAATAAGAGCTTTCAAGCATTGATTTCACTTACACCATCAAGGCATTCTTTTATTTCTTGTATAACATCACAACTTGAGATTCTTAGAGACTAAGCATAGCATCGGCATAGATGTTCAACATCAAGCCATATGCAATAACCTCCTTGGAGCCTACTTGGATATTGTATATGAATTGCATTATCAAATGCTTGTTCTCCAAACTCTAAAATATAATGGCTATGACATGCACCATAACTTGAGATAACATCATGGTTTTGCTTGTATGACATCATAACTTGAGATTCTTAGAGACCAAGTATAGCATCAAGGCATTCTTGTATTTCTTGTATAACATCACAACTTGAGATTCTTAAATACCAAGCATAGCATCGGCATAGATGTTTAACATCAAGACATATGCAATAGCCTACTTGGAGCCTACTTGGATGTTGTATATGATTCTATTATCAAATGCTTGTCCTCCAAACTCTACAATATAACGGCTATGGCATGCACCCAGTAAAAAGGACACTCAAGAGCCCCTCTGGTTAAACAATCATAGCACATCCCACACACCCTTAGGAATGGCTATGGCATGCACCCATTAAAAGGACACTCAAGAGCCCCTCTTGTTGAACATCCCTTCCTTGGTGGTGGACTCTTAGTTGCACACCCTTAGGAATGGCTATGGCATGCACCCATTAAAAGGACACTCAAGAGCCCCTCTTGTTGAACATCCCCTCCTTGGTGGTGGACTCTTAGTTGCACACCCTTATGCATGTAATGATGGAGAGAGAAAGAAAGAAAGAAAGTGCACTCATGATGAAGTACCACATGCACTCAAGGGAGTACCACCATAGCCATAGAAGCATAGAGCTCCAAGAAAATATGATTTGATTAGTCAAAAGTGATTAATGCCCCTAGCTACAATATTCACATATATACTTGCCCACCTTTTCACACTCATTAATGTTGGGCCTCATACTTGCCCGGCCATATCCATACCTATGAGCCTCTCCTTACGTACAAACTCAAGCCCCTTTCATTACAAACCATCCCCACCCAAAGGTTTTGTCCTCGAAACCATTTATGGAGTAATGTATGGGCTGTACGAATTCTTCTTGACTTCCCTCATGAATGCGGAAGTACATTTGTTGCAATTCCAAAAATGTCTTACACAAGAAAACTCCACATAGAGCTGTCCACTTATTTGATGTACATATGGACTGCCCTCTATGATATCCATAAGCCCGTGGAGTCTTGTTGAAATTTATTGATGAGTAGTGAAGTATACCAATGACCATTGCTGTCCATAAGTAAATTTACAGTAATGGCATCCTTCATATCATAATCCAAATCCATGCAAATAGCTATCCAAAGACACCGAACAGCTATACCACTTCATCCACTTTGATTCATTACTTGTAGAAGCTCCAGATGGTCTTTCATCAAGCCTTTGGACTGTCAAGAAACTTCTTCATTAGGCAAGCCTCTCCACTTCACAAGGTACTCAATAATAGACCTATTACGAAGGTGTCTTTCCCTCATTCCAATCACCTTCTCCACCACATATTGAATCATTCCCTCTTCATCCATTAGAGGCAATTCATCAATCACTTCCAATTGAGGCCCCACATATTCTTCAAATGTGACACATGAAACACATTGTGGATCCTTGTGGTAGAAGGTAGCAACAATTGATAGGCTACTTCACCAATTCTTCTCAACACCTTGTATGGTCCATAAAAGCGATGAGCAAGCTTTGTATTGGTGTCTCCCTTCAAAGAAGCATACCTTGACTTAGGGATTCTTAGGAATACATAATCCCCTTCCTTGAACTCCACATGCTTCCTCGATTCATCGGCATATTGCTTCATTTGGTTTTATGCCTTAGCTATGTTATCCTTGCACCTTTGCAATATTACACACATCTTCTCAATCTTCTCTTTGGCTTGAGGATTCACCTTTTCCTCATTGAATGCAATGGAAGGTACATGCACCTTATACCCATACATGGCTTCAAATGGAGACATACCAATACTCATGTGATAGGTATTGTTATGGCAAAATTTAGGTAAGTGTAGCCATTTATCCCATGAAGATTGGGTGTCATAACAATAGTGTCTCAAATAGATTTCGAGCCACTTGTTCACCCTCTCGGTTTGGCCATCCGTTTGCGGATGATAGGCTATACTTGGAGTGAGTGTGTCCCCATGGAATCAAAGACACTCTTCCAAAAATGGCTCATGAACTTGACATCCCTATCACTCACCACTTGCTTTGGCATTCCATGCAACCTAAACATATGCTCCATAAATTGTTGAGCCACCATAGAAGCTGTATACCTTTGTGGGTATGAAATGAGCGGCCTTTGTTAATCTATCCACTACCACATAGATGCTATTCCACCCTTGCTTAGTAGTGGGCAGCCCGGTAATGAAATCCATGGCTATGTGGGTCCACTTTCCTTTTAGAATAGGTAATGGTTGCAACAATCCTCCCGGCAATTGATTTGGATCCTTGTTCTGTTGGCAAGGCAAACACTTTTACACAAAGTCATGCACATCCTTCCAAAGTCCTTTCCAAAAGAAACTCTTCCATATCTTATCATAGGTCTTGAACACCCCCAAATGACCTGCCATTAGTGAAGAGTGCATCTCTTGTAGGATTTTTAGCTTGAAGGATGAGTGAGGAACCAAATAGACCTTTCCTTTGTACAACCAAAGCAACCCACACACCTCAAAATATGGATACTCACACAACCCTTGCTGCAATTTCTGAAACATTGGACCAACCATGTCATCCACCAAATACTCCTCTTGTATCTCATGAATCCAATCATAATGCACCTTCGAAATAGCATGTATAGTGCAAGCCCACATCTTAGAAAGTGCATCCACCACAACATTATCCTTTCCCACCGTGTAAGAGATCTCGAAATCATAATTTTGCAAGGTAGCAAGACATCTCTTTTGCTTGGGAGAAAGGTTTTGTCGGGTGAGGAAAAATTGGAGTACTCGATGATCGGTCCTTGCTTTGAAATGCCCACCATATAAATA
This sequence comes from Cibotium barometz, assembly GCF_041138505.1. Lineage (NCBI taxonomy): Eukaryota > Viridiplantae > Streptophyta > Polypodiopsida > Cyatheales > Cibotiaceae > Cibotium > Cibotium barometz. The sequence goes on along the minus strand of NC_141088.1, from coordinate 12,174,228 downwards.
GTGATGCCACTTCTTTATGGCATGTAAAATGGTCAACATTTCTTAATCATAAACATGAAGCTTCCTCTCCTTCTCGGTGAGCTTTCTACTCTCATAAAAGCAACTACCCTATGTTCTTCATATAGCACGCCACCAATTCCTCTCCCACTTGCATCAGCCCATATAGTGAAAGGCTTATAAAAATCAAGGCAAATATATTGGAGATGAAATGAGTGCTTGCTTGAGCTCTTGAAAGCTTTTATCGGCCAGTGGCATCCCAAAAAAAAAGCTTCCTTCTTAAGCCTATCGGTAAATGGGGCTGCCATGTGAGCATGATGGCGTATGAACCTCGTATAAAAGGATGATAATCCCAAAAATCCCCTTAATTGAGTAGTGTTGTGGATGGTGTAGGCTTGTGACATAAAGGTGCACTTGCTTTGCTTGGCAAACAACTTGTGCTCTCTCAATACCTTCAACACTTGCTCCGCATGCATCAAGTGCTCCTTCCTTGACTTGCTATACACAAGTATGTCATCAAAGAAGACCAAAACTGATTTGTAGAGGAATGGCTTCAAATTTTTATTCACGAGAGCTTGAACTGTGGTAGGGGCATTTGATAATCTAAAAGGCATAACCATGAATTGAAATAGACCCCGTTCAGTCCGGAATTTCGTCTTAAACTCATCACCATCTTTCATCCTTATTTGATGATACCCGAACTTGAGATCTATCTTGGAGAAGTATTTTGCTCCTTTCAATTCATCAAGTAAATTATCAATCCTTGGAATGGGATATCGATTCTTTATAGTGATCTTGTTGAGATCTCTATAATCGATACACATTCTATAAGATCCATCCTTCTTCTTCACCAACAAAACCGGTGAGGCGAAAGGTGATTGGCTTGGTTGTATGAATCACATTTCCAAAACCGGTGAGGCGAAAGGTGATTGGCTTGGTTGTATGAATCACATTTCCAAAAGCTCTTCCACTTGCTTTACCACCTCTTCCCACTCAACCTTCAAAAGCCTATAAGGAGGCTTATTGATTGGTTTTGCATCCTTCTCAAGCTCTATGGCATGATCAACTTCTCTAGTAGGTGGCAAGCATTTAGGTGCCTCGAACACATCTTTGTACTCTTGCAAACAAGGCATCCATCTCTTTATCATGTATTTGCAGCCCATTGTCCTCTTCTTGACGAGTGAGTTGTAGCAAGTAAACAAGGCATAAACTCTTCAACTCTCTCTTCATTTGTTTCATGGACACCAAGGTTGAAGCATGGCTGCAAATTCCATCCAAGAATAGCTCCTTGCCTTCATGCATAAACCACATTTTCATGTGCATCAAACGGGCATCATAGGCATAATCAAAAGACAAAGAAATCCTTGTTGCAACGCACAACTCATGCTGTCCATTTGCAACCTCCACTTTTAGAGGTTTCATGATCCCTATTGGGCATAGTTTTAAAGAATTTATTGATTTAGAGTTTACAAAACTATGTGTGCTCCCCGAATCAATAAGTATATGAATGGATCTACCCCCAATCTTCCCCACAAGCCTCAAAGTGTTGGAACCTTTGCATCTTGCTTTAGCTTCTTGTGAAATGGCACAACATGGCTGTCCTTTCTTTTGTTTCAACTTTTACCCAATCCTCTCCACCCGGATCAAATGGAAACTCTTGAGAAGGGTCAAGAGTATGCTCTTCTATCACCTCATTTGCGCAATCTTGAAATTCAGCCTCATTCACATAATCCAATGGTGCCTCTTCATCTTCAACCACCTCGAAGATCATGTTATCTCTCACCTCCTTTGCCTTGCAAATCTTTTTATGCTCAGGACTCCATTTCTCATTGCAAAGGAAGCAAACCCCTTTCTTCCTCTTCTCCTCCATCTCCGTTTATGACAATTTCTTAATCACTTTGCCTTGAAGGGAAGAAGATTTAGCATCACTCTTGAGAGGAGTTTTGGTCGTAGAACCACTCCATTTCACATTCCTTGGCTATCCATACACACTAGGATATCGTTGTGTGGGAGTATAAGTTGGAGTGAAGCTTGCACGAGGTACATAAGGTGTTGAAGAGGTAGAAGTTGGCCATTTTACTACATTTGGGCTGAAAGTAGATGGCTTAGTTGATCCCGCATTCCATCTATTTGCATGTTACAGGACCATGGCATATGGAGATTAGATTATTTCACAAATTAAATAATAAAAGAAATAAACCATAACATCGTAGCATAAAATCAAGAGCATGAAAAATGAAAGAATACAAGATTGGGTGTAATCTCCCCCCCGACGTGTGTGGCTCCACTCCCATACGCGGTATTTAAATCATATTCATAAATTTAGCCCTTGGAGCCATAAATAACATAGCTTTTCCAAAACTGGGCTTTTACAAAATTGAACCTTAGTCCAATGCTTTTAAAGCATCTCATAAAAAATAAACCTTTCCCAACATATGTACAATGGGCCAAACTATATAAAATTAAATATTTAGTATACATGTGCTTAGCTAGCTAATCTCGTCCAATGTCCACCTTGGTTGTCTTAAACTCATGATCTATACTTAACATAATCCATAATGTTAGATCACAATTACTTTGGAATCACTCACAAAAATAATTATAACAAATTGAAATCATTCATTACCATGCATCACACATAATTAATTGGATTCACTCCCATGATAAAATATTCTAAAAAATCTCACTCCCGTGATAGTCCTCCCGTTTGAGAAGACAACCGTTCCTCGGTTGTAACTATTAGTACACACGGGTGATCAAATATATTAATTGTTTTCGCATTGGATTCACTCATAATGTCATTATGTATTTAAGTGGATTCACTCCCACATATCCTCACACGCATCACACCTGTCTTAAAGTTGATCAGATTTTCTCACGATCAAATTCACAGTTCACCCTTACATGCGTCACACGTGTCTTAGAGTTGATCGGACTCACTCACAATCAAACTCCTACATTGGATTCACTCACAATCAAACTCCTACATTGGATTCACTCACAATCAAACTCCTACATTGGATTTACTCACAATGTTTTCATACACGTCACATGTATTTAAAAAGTATACCACATATCTCACACGTGTTACAGCTGGTTGGATTCATTCACAACCAACTAGGGTCACCCTCATTAATTCAAAAGAGTTGATTGGATTCATTCACAACCAACTAGGGTCACCATCATTAATTCAAAAGAGTTGATTGGATTCACTCACACATTTCTTACATGCGTCACACATATAATTGGTTGGATTCACTCACAACCAAATTAATCACACTTGGGTCACCCAAGATATTCTTTTCACTTATGGGTAATTAATTTATTATTGGGTGATCCAATAATAAATTAACTACCGTAACATTGCAACACTCCCCTTATACTTAGATTCAAAGACCTCCGCATAATACATGGCATCTTGCAAAGTTTGAGGTCTTTGAGCCTTCACATCAGCTCTCCAAGTGAGGATTGCAATCCATAGAAAATGCAAAAAATTTAAAAATTTTCAGAAAGCTTGGATCAAAGACAAGGAAATGATACCACTGTAAAGATGGAGAGAGAAAGAAAGAAAGTGCACTCATGATGGAGTACCACATGCACTCAAGGGAGTACCACCATAGCCATAGAAGCATAGAGCTCTAAGAAAATATGATTTGATTAGTTAAAAGTGATTAATGTCCCTAGTTACAATATTCACTTATATACTTGCCCACCTTTTCACACTCATTAATGTTGGGTCTCATACTTGCCTGGCCATATCCATGCCCATTAGCCTCTCCTTTATGTACAAACTCAAGCCCCTTTCATTACAATGCATATGAGGCTTTTATTAGGCCATGTATATGGAAATGGCCGAAAAGAATGAGAGGCTGGGAAGAACATGAACATCGTATCACAAATGGAGTAGAATTTAGACACGAATAGTAGGAAGGATTTCAACGTGGAGCTCAATGTACACACAAAGAGCAAGTTTGGGCCCTAGACCTCTAGCCAAGCAACCACATCTCTGTCATCTAGAGGTTCGGCATGTGAAAGGTAGCACAAGGCCTAAAAAAGGGGGTTTTCTCCCCTTTTGGGCCCTAGGATTCACCTAGACTTGGCCAACCACTTGTATGGTTGTGAAGGAGGAAAGGGGGTCAGTGCTACAAAGATACTAGGATTCATGGTCAACACCTCAAAGGTAATGAGATTCATGCTAGCTCTCGATGTATGTGCAAAAAAGATGGAGAAAAGGGGTTCAATGTCATTAAGACATTGCGATTCATGCTAGCTCTCATGTATGTACAAAGTTGTGTAGGAGTCAGAAGTGTCATCCCTTAGGCTTCATGGGTGCAGATGGAAACGTACACATACCAACAAGCTCTCCCACTTGTACTGATGATGCCAAGAAAGGAGAAGCTCGTATTTTGTGACAAGATACACAGTCCCCTCTCACCTACCATCTATAAAACCTTTTCAAGCATAGCTTTTAGAATCTTGTCAAGACAACTTGGCCTCTCACCTCGCTTCTAGGAAATGATTTTGATCTTGTCTTTCATAAGCTATGAGAGGCACACCCTTGAGTGGCCCATACTGCTCATGGGATGGATGGAGGTATGGTGGGATGGAAAAAGCATACAAAAAGCTAATGGGATGGATGGAGGTACGGTGGGATGGAAAAAGCTCACGGGATGATATATATACTATGTGATAAGCACTTATTTGAATGCTTATGCGTATGAGAGTACTTATTTAGTTGCTCAATTACATTGATTATTAGCAAATCAGCTCGTTGATTCATTACGCAATTATGTTTTATATCGCGGCGAGTACTATGTTCATTATCTTGAATCCCTGGATGACTGTTAATTCTATCATAGCGTGTCATGTGTAGTTTAAGGCTTAATCTATAACTTTGGTGCTGGTTTATTTACCACAACATTTTTGGCAATCCTACTTACTCGAGCATGCACTAGTTTTTTTTTGACCATGTGGGTTTTGTCGCATTTTTTGGGTCTTTTCCTTGTGTTTTCAAGGCTTTTATATCCGTGTTTTTGGCCAACCGCCCTTCTAACACGGTGGATTTGCTCCTTCGGATAGAGGAGCGTGTGACTTCTACTAGGCCTCCTTCATTTATCGCTCGATTTAGAACATGAATGACATTATGATGCTCGTTGGGAGCATCACAAATTGTCCATGGATGAAGAATGATGGGAATTGAATCCATATAATTTTTGGGACGAGGCAAAGGATGATGTCAGTGAGCATATGGATGATGGTAGTCAACCTGTGGGACCGCATCCGGGGACAAGCATCCTATATTGTGGAACCTTTTGGTTTTTATACTTTTGTTAGCCGGCTTGGGTGTGGATCTTTAGTTGCCATATCATCCAAGTTCTCTAGTCTCTTTGGTCTCGTGGGAGGATGTCTACTTTCTCTCATCAGACATGGCATAGTGTGTGTCTCTTTAGTATCTCAAGTTCCATGGTAAGGAGGAGGATTTAGACACACATGTGGTGAATTTTGAAAACATCTGGTTTGGCTACTTTATGTCCAACACACAGTTCAGAAGTGGAATACCTTCATTGATGCAAGCCACCAATTGGCATGCACATTATGGCCTCAATCACTTTCCTACTTATGTAGCCTTGCAAGATGCCTTTCAGCACCAATTCTGGAAGGAAAAGACATCCTCACAGGTGCTAAAAAAGTTATGCCACTTAGAGTAGAAAAGTTTACCAATGAAAGATTATGCAACCAAATTCCATACCTTATAGAGAGTCGTGCGGACTCTGTGGATAGGCCAACAGAGAGTGAATAGTTTGTGTGCAGATTGTGGAAATGGCTAAAGCGTGGAGTGGCATTAGTGGACCTTGCAATTCAATGGTTTTAATAGTCTGGTGGAGAGAAGAAAAAACATGATACAAACTCCTCGGATGAAGAACAAGGAGATGAAGACACTTTGGATGAGGACTCGGATGCAGGGCCAGATTTAGAATCTCAATATACAATTTAAGGTCAATTGGTGGTAGCATGGACTAAGCTTACCGGGGGAAGTGTAGGAGGAGCTGGACTATGACTGCTCCAACCAAGTGTTCAAATCAAGGTCATACCAAGGAGGAATGCAACCTTACCCCCTACTGTGTTGTATGTCAGACCACTACTCATGCCATGGAGGCTTACCGGTATAAAGGCATTGTCTCACAGACCAAGTCCAGCATGTAGTTTTAGTTCAACACGTGATGCTAGTAATAGAATACAGGCCTCTATCATCGCATCCTTATGGTCAAGGTCATGGTGGGGCCTTAGGAGGTCTTTTCTATTGTTACTACTTAAGGCTATTGTTCAGCATCGAAAGATGGAATGCCTACTTTGGCAATGCCATTGGTAGGAGCTTCAGAAGACACATGTAGAGGATCAACTTTGACTGAACGTCTGATAATCAATTTAGTGTAAATTGAGCCTTATCCGATGAAGGGTGATCGACCCACAAGGCAGTATTTGTGGTCACAAGTTTGCGAGGGCCCTAGTTCCTTTCTCGGTAAAAGTGGAAGAACAAAGTTTGGAGGATGCTCACTCTTTGTAGATATAGGATATTGGCATGACGTAACTTGTGCTAGTAATATGGAGCCATGGTAGAAAGTGTCAGAAGCACTTGGACTAAGTGTAAGGCCATTGAAGGAAGATGGCTAAACTCACTAAATAATCCCATTGTGTTAGGAAATGGGGGCTAAAAGGTAGTCTCAGTGACCAATTGTAGAATTGAGGAGAAAAGCTTTTACAAGGAAGGGGATGGATACTTCGCCCCTAGAGCCGTTAGGAAAAAGGGACATCCAAAAGCTATGGAAAGCTAGCAAGCTATAGCCGAATATGATTTATGGAAAGACCTGCATAAGATGAAATTAAACATTACATTGGATCAGTTTCTTACCTTGGTTCCCAATTACAGGAGGCAAAGTTGTAGGCAGATTATGACCTTGGAGAAGCTAGTAGATGTTCAAGCCAACGGTACCACGAATAATGCGAATCAATGGAATATGTTCCAAATTTTGACAAAGTAGTTCTTGAGGTGGTGAGCATAAAATTCATGTCAGACAATGCCTAGAGTCCTTAATGTCTTGTTAAAAGCAATGGGCTGATTTTCTTTGCATATTTGCAATGCTATTGGGGCATCCCTAGCTGCAAAATGCAAATATACAATAGAATTGGGAAACTGAGTCAAGGTATCATTAGTTTCAAATGGATTCAGTCCATTCTCTCCATGCAAAAGGTTTGAATTAGCTAGTGAAGGAGTGAGGGCAATGAAGAAGAAGAGATTTTAAAGGAAAATCAAAATTGGTTTTCCTATTTAATATGGATGTTGCTCAAGTTATCTCCTAATACGAGTTGGAATTCCGCAAGTGATATCCATATAACCAGATATTTTAATCCCTTTAGTAGTTCTAACATAATCAAAAGATCTGAGAAAGAATACTCTATAAGAGGCCAAAGAAATAGATGTTCTAGAAGCTTTGATCACTACAGAAAAGGTCCATGAGAAGAACAAGTAGAGAAGAAACTGAGTTTAGAACTTTCAGGCATAAATTTTGGTGAGAATAGACTCAACGGATGGTACGGGGGTTAGTGCCAAGCTTTAAACGGATTAGAGACAAAAGTTGTAGGAGCTGCTATATCATGATAGAAAAATGTCTTTACTTGGAGCTATAGAAACATGAAGGGCATTGATCCTAGTTTGTATTAGCACAAGATTAACCCCAAGGAAGATATTGTTTTAATCCTACAATAGTGGTATCAAATGAACCAAAACTGTGCTAGGCAAGTAAAAAAAGAAATTGGCAAATTGTTGAAGGTGGGCTTTATTTATCTAGTTGGATAAGGCAAGTTGGGTGTTGCCGATTGTGATTGTGCCAAAGAAAAATGGGAAGTTGTAGATTTATTTGGATTGAATTTAGTCACCAATTCACCCTTTCCACTACCCTTCACAGATTCTCTCCTAGATGCAGTAGTAGATGGACATGACATGCACTCATTTTTAGACGGCTTCATAGTAGTTAAAATCAAGTCAAATGGCTCCCAAAGTAAAAAGGCAACTTTTGTTATCAGGATGGCTCCCAAAGTTAACACAAAGATAGCTTTGTTACAAAATGAGTGTTTTCTTCTAATGCGATGACATTTGGATTGAAGAATGCTCCCACCACTTTTCAAAGAATGGTGTAGGAAATTTTCTATATTATCTCACAAACTTTATGAGAGTGTTCGTGACTTCAATGTTTTGGGCAAATGCTCACATCATCGACACCATTTGATGTTGTGTCTAGAGAAGAGTAAGCTTAGATTGAATCCAACAAAATATGTTTTTACAGTAAGCATCGAGAAACTACTAGGTCATATTGTTTCAGAGGAATGATTAGTAGTGGATCCCTGAAAAGATGATTGTTATTGTGAGATTATAGGCTTCATCAAGAAGGAATTGGGAAAAGTTTTGGGCTTCCTCTGACATTTGGTGCATGTGGGATGCCCATTGTATCTACTGATGAACAAGGATGCCCAGATTGGTCCATGCGTTTCCATGTCTTTACTGATGCCTTAGGTGTTGCAATTAGGAGTTCCCTTATGCATGAAACAAAAGGAGAACAATATCGATCAATCTATTATGCAAGCTAGATGCTCTTGAGTGTAGAAAAGAACTACTCCACAATTGAGAGGAAAGGCATTAGGAATGGTGTACTTTGTTAATAAGTTTCGACATTATCTGTTAGGTATTTTCCAAGTGGAACATTAGGCCTTATTGTATTTGGTGAATAAGTCAAATCTCACTGGAAAGCTGGCAAGATGGATGCTTCTCTTGCAAGAATTTTATTTCTTAATCTAGCATAGGTCTGAAAATGAACATGTTGTTGCTCATTTTTGTCCTGGATAAGTTGTGACAAGATTGATGCTGCTCTTGCAAGAATTTGACTTCATAATCTAGCGTAGGCCTGACAATGAACATGTTGTGGATAAGTTTCGATGATGAACCTTCGGATAGTGTGACACACCATCTTTTGAATGCAATGCAATTTTATTTGCCTTGGGGAAGTTTCTTTGGATAGTGCAGTAGACCAATTTCCAGATGGAGATTTATTTACCCTTCAGCTAAGCTCATACGATGAGATAATAATGCTCCTGTTTGATAGAATATTTATAGAAGGAATGTCATGAGATCACTAGAAGAGGCTAGTGTGGTTGTAGCTATATAAGATGGGGATATATGAAGTATAACAAAGGTGTGTACCATAGAGCATGAGCAACCTTCAGTCCTCATAGAGGTATATTAGATTATCCCTAAGAAGTCCACATTATATTATCCACATGCCAATGGTCAAGAAAAGTCTGAAAATGAACATGTTGTTGCTCATCTATGTCCTGGATAAGTTGTGACAAGATTGATGCTGCTCTTGCAAGAATTTGACTTCATAATCTAGCGTAGGCCTGACAATGAACATGTTGTGGATAAGTTTCGATGATGAACCTTCGGATAGTGTGACCCCGGGGAGTCCACCTTACAGACCTGTAGGTGTAGCACGTGCGTTCAACAGGAGGGGATCCAATTTCAAATTGACCTACAGTTTTAAAAAGAAAGGAGGGGGCTTATTATTCCACCGGGAGAAACTAAAATAAGGGATGTTTTTATTCAAAATACTTCAGAATTAGCTATTGTTGTAGTGGTAACGTTACTTTTTATTTAGCTATAGGTGGAGCGTTCAAATCCTCCCTTTTCACACTCCTTAGATCATCACGCTCTTAATTTTTTGTTTCAAAGCTAGGAGAAAAAGCCCGCGCATCTCTCTCTCTCTCTCTCTCTCTCTCTCTCTCTTGCTCTTGTGCAGACGATTGCAGCTCTTTTCTATTTCCTATGTAGATGATTGGAGCTCCCAAAGGAGGGCATAAGCGTCACAAGCAAGCTAGGAAAAGGTTCCTTCTTTGTCAAATGCAAGTTCTCACACAGGGTAAGATACATCTCCTTTGTTTTATTTTATTTTCTCCTCCCCTCATACCCACTCACAACAGTGCTTTAATTTCTCTCTCTCTCTCTCTCTCTCTCTCTCACACACACACACACACAGCCAAACAAAAGGATTCTTCTTTCTCATGTTTTGTTCTCTCTCAGCATAAACATACCCATTTTCTATGTCTCACACACAAATCTTTTCTTTCCCATGTCTAGCGTGTGTGTGTGTGTGTGTGTATGAGAGAGAGAGAGAGAGAGAGAGAGAGAGAGAGAGAGAGAGAGAGAGAGAGAGAGAGAGAGAGATACAAGGTAGAGAGGGAGTCCCAAACATATGTTAATGATCGATAGAGAGAGAGTGTGTGTATATGAATACACCGCAGAGAGGTTATGCAATATGCATATGAGATGTGTATATGTGCATGTATGTTGGTGTGTGTCTCCGTGAGAGAGAGAGAGAGAGAGAGAGAGAGAGAGAGAGAGAGAGAGAGAGTTGTGCAGTGAGCATACGAGCTATGTACAAGTGTTTATGTTTGTGTGTATATGTGTGTGTGTGTATATGAGCATACGAGCTATGTACAAGTGTTTATGTTTGTGTGTATGTGCGTGTGTGTATGTGTATGTGAGAGAGACAAAATTGTGCATGTGCACCACGTACATATGCATGAGTTTGTGTGTGTGTGTATAAGAGAGAGGGTGTGTGTGACAGAGAGGCCGTATTCGAAAAGAAGACACCAAGTTTTAGTGTTTTGATGTGAGAGAGAGAGAGAGGGGCAAAGATAGGGAGGCATCTGTGTGAGTGGTATGAAAGATGAGAGATACAGTGTGCATGTTTGTTGATCAATTAGTGATTACTTTCATTTCTCTACAGGTAAAAAAAGTTTCCAACGGGATCCCATCTATGTTGGCAAGTCACTAAATCAATGACTATGCAGCCTCTTCCTTGTCCTTTCTTTTACTTTGCATTTCTCATTGATTTACCAAGTACATAAGCTCATTAATTTATGTATGTATTGATATTTATTCTCGTAGCTTGATTCTCTTATTGCGCAGGCTGATTAATGCTTTTTATTTACAAGCTTTGGAACTACAAGCTGAGATAACTTTCTTATTTCAAGTTTCACGACTAGTCGCTAAGAAGGTGAGTGTGCTTTGGAGTTCTTTATGATGTTTATGGTTTCTTTGATATGATTAAGAGAAAAGAATTTTCACATTGCTTAAGCATCCATATTATTGAGCCTTTGATTGAATAATTTACTTCTGCACATTTACTTTTCTATTTGTATGCATGTTTTGTTATGTACATTCGTGTAATATTTTTTCTTGTATGCTTATTTTGAATAGAGAGCTCATAGAGAGTTGATCATTGATGGCATCTAAGGCTCGTATCAAGGTGCTCGATCATGGGAGTAGTGAGAAGAAGCTGTTGGGTTATGTTAGAGTGATGGGAGATTGCACTTATAGTGCTATACGCAAAGAGATCATGCAAGATGGCATTATAAGTGAAGCATTCGAGTTTGTTCTTGAAGATGAAGAAGATGATGAAGTTTGCATATTGAATGCATTACAAGAAGAGCGTTGGCAAGTTGAGAACAATAAAAGTGTTGGCATAAAAAGGATATCAGCTGCGGTCGATGGTGGTGGGCCCTCGAAGCGTGTTTGTAGAAGCTCGAATGTTGCAATAGAAGCTAGTGATATGGATGCAAGGGGAGAGGGTGATGAAACGAGGGAAGAGGGTGATAAAAGGATATATAATCTTGAAGGTGGGAAAGTCAACATGCTCAAGAGTGTTTTCGTATCAAAAGTAGCTCTCGACCTTTGGGAGCTCCAATGTGAGAAGACTCGCAAGAAGTTGAGTGAGAGAAAGCCACCAAGAGATGATAAGTTTCAACTTATCACGGAAGATGTCAATGACCATCCTTTGATTCGAGTGTGGTGCAACGAATGTGGAAGTGTTTATGGATCGGGAGTGATTGGTGGCAAGCAATCAGCATACTCATGCTTGTCAAACTTCATGAGATTTCACATTCTAGATGGTCAAGCACATCAAAAACGATACCTATCCAACCGAGGGTTGAAGTTTGATGCATTTCCTACTCATGGTACTCGTGGAAGTAGTACAAAAGGCAACGAGGATGATTATGATCATGCAGTGACGATCTTGGCGGCTATCGAGGAGATGACTAAGTTCAATAGCACTCATGAACGTAAGCATCAACTTCTTGCTTCGTGCTTTACAATTAAACCATTCTCTCCTTTTATGACAGATTCATGCAAGACAGAATTTTCAGCCCCTTGTTTTGGTTCTTATTTTAAGGGCTTTTGCCTATGCATATCAGATTTAATTTCAGCTAATTTTTTACGCTCTTTTTGTCCTCGTGTAGGGGCTGATTTTCAGCTGATTGAAGCAACCTTGCATGATTACAAAGATAAAAATGTTGTCAGAGTGGTGTGTAAGTATGATGGAAAGTGGTTGCACCTATGCCCTCGAGGTTCAGATTTGCATACCATCCTAACAGAACATATCAACGCAAAATCTCACATCAATGCATGGAGCAAGACCACACCAAATCAAGCATCTCCCCTCTTGACAGGAGCTAGTGGGCGGCCTAAAAAGCAAGCATTTTGAAAAGGATCCACGTCAACAAACTTTGGGTGCATTCCTCACATCAACCATGCGTACGGAGGCTTCCGTCCCCACAGGTGATTCAAGCTTGCCTTCATCAAGTCTAAATCTGTTGTGCTGGGGCTTATGGCAATGTACACTTGATGTTAATGGTAGTTTGGTTTATATAAAACCTCTTCTACAAGACCTAAAGATGGGAAAAGAGTGGTTTTGTGAGCCGCATACAAAAGCTACTTTGTATGATGGAAAAAAAGAATACACGATAGATGGGTGCTTTAGGCATGTGTGTTGTCTTCGTATCGTGAGAATTGGAATGCCCTTTGAAAGTTTCACATGCGAGTATTGCAAGAAAATTCCAACTTACAATGATTTTCGCATGAGGGTGTATCGAGAGAGTATTGCAATTGAGAAGAGGGGAGAGAGACAAACAGGTCAAGGAAGGTGATTGGATTTCCTTTCTGGTGAGGAGCTAAAAAGTGTCGCAGTTGAGACAAAGAAAAACATGCGAGAGGTAGGGAGAAAGGTATGGTGGTTGAAGGCAAAGATTGTGGTGCTTTCAGTGAGAATCAGGTCCTTAAAAGAAGCAAACTATGAAGCTATTAATAGGAGGGATGTGCGGCGTTTTTGCAATAACATTATTGAGGCTCACAAGCAAGGAAAGTTTGGAGGCAAGCTAGCTATATGGAATTTTCTTCAAGACATTGCAAATAATGCATTAAGATCCAAAAAGGGGCAAAGATTTACAGAATCCACAAAGACCATTTTTGAGGTTGCAAAGCTATGGGGCGGGCCGCGCTTACATGATTTCCTGAGTGTAAACATTGGAGGGCCATCCATGTCAACCACAAGGAGGCACGGAAGAAAGGCAACTCAATTTCAATCGGGGGAGCATGAGTATATTGTTGATGCGATCGGTAAAATATACAAAGATGCGAAGTTCAAACATGGAATAGCATCACGGGTGCCATTCATTATTGCTGAAGATGAAACGACCATCAAGCGCCGCATCAGGTAAAAGCTGGGTTGATTTTCTCTCTCTTTGTTTTAGTGTCAAATCTGAAATTTATTTATGTTGAAATAAAGACGTTAAAATGGAGCTTCATGGTTATGTAGGTGGAACGCAAAGGATGACACTTTGATTGGGTTTTGTGGAAGAAAGGGATAGGATCATGAATGCTCCTCAAATGATGCTATCATCGTTGGCGATGGAGCTCAAGGATATGATACCATAGTGGATGCCTTCCAAAACCACGTGGTGGGGCACTATGCAAGACTCCTCATTGTCAACCCTCTTCAAGAGAGTCTTCCGCGGTTGGCTATAGTTGTGCATTGCACTTGTAACCGCTTTGATAGTGATTTCATCGGAACTCAATGGACTCTTGTGGAGCAAATGTGGAATGCAAAGTGGAAGGACAGCCTAGGGCCAATAATTGGACATGCTTCAGATGGTGATAGTAGACGTCGCAAGCTTATGCTTGAAGACTACCTAAAAAAGAGTGATAGACAATTTGACATCAAATGGGGTGGATGGAAGCTCAAAGGGAGAATGGTAGGAGGCGAGGTGTATGGGTTGCATGATCAAGATTTTGTGCATTGTGGAAAGAAGCTTGTGAGCCCTCTTGATAGTCCTACTCGGCAACTAGCAATTGGGCAAGTATGGATTACGCTCAATCATGTTGCTATGGTGTATAATACCTTCTCTGTTGATCAACACAAGTTACGAGAAGGGGATATACAACGAAATGATCGTCAGAACTGGAGAGCGGCCCAAATGATTGTCTCTAGACAAGTACAAAAATGTATGAGGGAAATGCAAAAGAAAGAGAGGAGCATGCACGGGACTGGGGCATATTTGCAGGTTGTTGCTGATTACATAGACATTTTTTTATCTCCACATTTAGACTTGAGAGAGCGTGTGGTGCTTGCTGCTAAAGTGGTCTTCTTCTTCAAGTTGTGGAGATTGTGGATTCATCACCATCCTACATACACTCTCAAGAAAAACCTCATCAGCAAAGAGGCGTACACAGATATCCAGCTTTCTTGTCATTTTGTGGTTCTACTTATAAAGATGTTCCGAGAATTTTACCCAAGTCTCAAGTGCCCTTTACATCTCACAGGATCTGATGCAGCAGAGATCTATTTCAGCAAGATCGGAGGTATGGTTGGGCAAGAAAGAGCATTTGATTTTGGAGATATTTTGCATTGTGTTGGAAGTCTAAACAAGATTGCCGTGCATGAATGTAACTCAAATGGGGTGACTTTTTCAAGGGCACATAAGAAACAGGAACACATATGGAAGGAGTTGAACAAGCGTGAAGGCGTTTTGGAAATAGATCTTGGGAACTATGAGAGTGTCTCCTCTGATGAAAAGGTAATAGATGCATTAAAAGAGGGATTAAAGCAGGCACAAGATCTTTGTGAGTCATTGGGCCTCAAACCTAGCACAATTGAAGGCCTTAAATGGTGGACAGAGCCTTGGATAGATACAAAATCAACGTGGTCAAGGATAGATGCTGAGATGGGTGCGGCAGATGAACATGATGACTTTGTGGAGCCTTGCGGCGAAGACGGGCCCATTGGTGAGGGCAGCGATGGAGATGACGAGATTATCGCTTTGAGTGAGATTCGACATGAGGTGGATGGGATACTAGACGAGGCAAGTAGTGAGGCCGGGAAGAAGACTATCTCACCCGTGGTGGAGGTTGATAAGAAATTCATCTTCAAGTCTACATTGGTGAGTCAACTCAATGGAAACTCAACACTGTCAAAGGATAGGTTGACTAGGGTAAGACAAGGAGTGTATTTCAACAACGAAACAAAGTCAACATTAAGAAGTAATGGGAATTTCTTTGGAATAGGGTCAGATTGTGCGGTTTACTTCCATGATGAAACACATGAAGAAGGAGGCACAATTTCAAAGAGAATTGGAAAAGACACAACGTTGAAGAAGATGCAAACTCTTCATAGCACTTGGTACCTTGGAAGAGTCCAGAAGATGCGAAAGAAGGTGGGTGGCAAATATGTAGATTACAAGCGGGGTTTTGACTTGGTAGATCGCCCACAAGGGGTGGAGGTTCAACTTGGTTGGTATCAAAAGGTGAAAGGGCGCCAGACATACTCTTATGATGTGACAGACTTAAACATGATTGGTATTGAGTCGGTTATCGCATTGGCACATTTAACATACAATGAAGCTAGTGATAGATATGTACTAGATCAAAATGACTACCGGCTTTTTAACGATTTTGTGAAGTCTGCTGATTAGTTGTTCATATACTTCATGTAAGTGTGGAACTATTTGGTTGTTTATTTGTCATGTTATAACACTTGTGGCCTCATTTGTTTTGTTGTCATCTACTTACAGGCAACACATCCTCCACCTTGGAGAGAGGCAGGGAGTTGAGTGACATGGGCTGAATTTTTGCAAGGCTGTAGTTTTTTTGGACCAGATTCCAAGCCTTTGTGGCTACGACTTATGCATGCTCATGCTTTTTGCACCCATACTACATCCGCCTATATACGAAGACTATGTACAAACTCGCTATATGCGAATGTAGTATGCAGGAAGACAAATGCTAGCAAGAGTATCCGGATGACAAGTAATTTCCAGCCATTGTCTCTTCCTGGAAGAATGGTTTTGATCAAAAACATTATGCAAGATGTAATCATAATTATTGTAATCAACTCAATTTTCAAAAATTCAAAAATGTCTTCTTTTGTCTCTCTTGTCATGGATAACCTACAAGTCTTTTGGTTATGATCTACTTGCAGGCAACACATCCTCGATCTTGTAGAGAGGCTGGGAGTTGAATGACATGGGCTGAATTTTTGCAAGGTTGAAGTTTTTTTGGTCGAGATTCCAAGACTTGGTGGCTACAACTTATGCAAAGACTACGTATGAACTCGCTATATGCAAGTGTAGTATGCAGGAAGACAAATGCTACATCCGCCTGTATACGGAGACTATGTACGAACTCGCCATATGCAAGTGTAGTATGCAGGAGGACAAACGCTAGCAAGATCTTCTGAAGAACATGTAATTTCCAGCCATTGTCTTTTCCTCAAAAGAATGGTCTTGATCAGAGACATTATGCAAGATGTAATCATAATTATTGTAATGAGCTCTATTTTCAAAAATTCAAAAATGTCGTCTTTTGTCGGTCTCTTGTCATGGATAACCTACAAGTTTTTGCATGCATACCACCTCTGTCGTAATCTTTGCTGCTTAATTGCTTTTTGGCATGTGCATGAATTTCTAGTTTTATCTAAAACTTTGTGTGAGGACAATGTTGTGTTTTCTATGTTGGGGCTTGGGTGTCGATTGCCTATGCCGAGCCATCTTCGGTGACATGTCAGCAAAGACGACATGCACATTGGAGCAGAGTCTTGCTAGCTCTAGACACTTGGGATGACTAGCCATCTTCGGTCACAAGTATGCTAGCTGTGGTGCTCTTTCAAAGGCACAAGACATGCTTGACAAGCTCCATTCTCAGGATGTATCAGTTTTTTCCATAAAATCTGGATACTTAGATGGTCTGAGATACGTCGGTAAATCAGCAACGACTCCCGTTTTAGGAAAGTCAACAGCAATGGAGCAAAATCTTGCAAGCTCTAGACACTTGGGATGATACCCATCTTTGGTGACATGTTAGCAAAGACGACATGCAGATTGGAATGACAAGCCATCTTCGGTGACATGTCAGCAAAGACGACATGCACATTGGAGCAGAGTCTTGCTAGTTCTAGACACTTGGGATGACGAGCCAACTTCGGTGACATGTATGCCAGTTGTGGTGCTCTTTCAAAGGCACGAGACATGCTTGATAAGCTCCATTCTTAGGATGTAACAGATACTTAGATGGTCTGAGATACATTGGTAAATCAGCAGCGACTCCCATTTTAGGAAAGTCAACAGCAATGGAGCAGAGTCCTGCTAGCTCTAGACATTTGGGATGACCAGCCATCTTCGGTGACGTGTGCTCGATAAGCTCCGTTCTCGGGATGTTGTCTCCTGGAGTGCAATTTGGAGATATGGTCAAGTTAAGCAAGAACGGAACTGCTTTGAACGCATCTTTCTGTGATGATGTGTATATCTGCATCTGAAATGCCTGTGTGGCTATTGGAGCTGCAAACAAGGGGACATAAACCCATTGCTCATGGACATGTATGCCAAGTGTGGTACTCTTTCAAAGGTATGATACGTGCTCGATAAGCTCCATTCTTGGGACGTTGTCTTCTGGAGTGCACTAGTTGCAAGGCTGAAGAATGACATTGTGCTGGTGGTGTTCCAGTGGACCAACTGCGGTGCTGTTTCAAAGGCACGACAAGTGCTCGACGGGCTGCCTTCTTGGGATGTTGTCTCTTGGAGTGCACTGGCTGCAGGATATGCACAAGGACACGCCAAGTGAGCACTTGACTGCTTTGAAGAGGTGCAGCGTGAGGGCATCCTTCCGGATGCAGTGACCTTCATCTGTACGCTGAAAGACGATCGGAGTAGCTGACAAGGGGAAACACATCTATGAACAGATTGCAAGGCAGGGGTTGCTGCAGTACGACATTCTGCTGGGTGGTGCTCTAGTGGACATGTATGCCAAGTGAGGTGCTATTTCAAAGCGTGACAAGTGCTCGACGGGCTGCCTTCTCGGGATGATGTTTCTTGGAGTGCACTGATAGCAGTATATGCACAAGAAGGTCACGCCAAGCGAACACTTGACTGCTTTGAAGAGATGAGAGTGAGGGCATCCTACCAGATGCAGTGACCTACATATGCCACGATCGGAGGAGCTGAGGGGGAAACACATCCACGATGAGATTGCAAGGCAGGGGTTGCTGCAGAACGACATTGTGCTGGTGGTGTTCTAGTGGACATGTATGCCAAGTGAGGTGCTATTTCAAAGCGTGACAAGTGCTCGACGGGCTGCCTTCTCGGGATGATGTTTCTTGGAGTGCACTGATAGCAGGATATGCACAAGAAGGTCACGCCAAGCGAACACTTGACTGCTTTGAAGAGATGAGAGTGAGGGCATCCTACCAGATGCAGTGACCTACATATGCCACGATCGAAGGAGCTGAGGGGGAAACACATCCACGATGAGATTGCAAGGCAGGGGTTGCTGCAGAACGACATTGTGCTGGTGGTGTTCTAGTGGACATGTATGCCAAGTGAGGTGCTGTTTCGAAGGCACGACAAGTGCTCGACGGGCTGCCTTCTCGGGATGTTGTCTTTTGGAGTGCACTGGTTGCAAGATATGCACAAGGTCACGCCAAGTGAGCACTTGACTGCTTTGAAGAGATGCAGCATGAGGGCATCCTTCCAGATGAAGTGACCTTCATATGTAGGTTGAAAGACGATCGGAGCAGCTGACAAGGGGAAACACATCCATGACCAGATTGCAAGTGACATGTATGCCAAGTGAGGTGCTGTTTCGAAGGCACGACAAGTGCTCGACGGGCTGCCTTCTCGGGATGTTGTCTTTTGGAGTGCACTGGTTGCAAGATATGCACAAGGTCACGCCAAGTGAGCACTTGACTGCTTTGAAGAGATGCAGCATGAGGGCATCCAGATGAAGTGACCTTCATATGTAGGTTGAAAGACGATCGGAGCAGCTGACAAGGGGAAACACATCCATGACCAGATTGCAAGGCAGGGGTTGCTGCAATACGACATGTGGTGCTCTAGTGGACATGTATGCTGAGTGCGGTGCTGTTTCAAAGCGTGACAAGTGCTTGACGGGCTGCCTTCTCGGGAAGATGTTTCTTGGAGAGTGAGGGCATCCTACCAGATGCAGTGAATGACCTTCATATGCATATTGAAAGCATGTGCCACGATCGGAGCAGCCGACAAGGGGAAACACATCCATGACAAGATTCCAAGGTAGGTTGCTGCAGAACTTGGGATCATGTCTGTTGGACTATGTTGATTGCAGGATATGCACAAGAAGGTCACGCCAAGCAAGCACTTGACTACCTTGAAGAGATGAGCATGAGGGCACCCTTCCAGATGCAGTGACCTTCATATGCATCTTGAAAGCATGTGCCACGATCGGAGCAGCTGACATGAGGAAACAAATCCATGCCGAGATTGCAAGGCAGGGTTTGGCTTAGAACGACATTGTGCTGAGCGGTGCTCTAGTGGAAACAAATCCATACCGAGATTGCAAGGCAGGGTTTGGCTCAGATTGACATTGTGCTGAGCGGTGCTGCTCTAGTGGAAACAAATCCATGCCGAGATTGCAAGGCAGGGTTTGGCTCAGAACGACATTGTGCCGAGATTGCAAGGCAGGGTTTGGCTCAGAACGACATTGTTCATATGCATGTTGAAAGCATGTTCCATGATCTGAGCAGCTAACAAGGAGAAACAAATCCATGAAGAGAATGGAAAGCAGGGGTTGCTGAAGAACAACATTGTGCTAGGCGGTGCTCTAATGGACATGTATGCCAAGTGTGGTGCGGTGTAAAAGGCGCGACAAGTGCTCGACGGGCTGCCTTCTCGGGATGTTGTCTCTTGGAGTTTATTGGTTGCAGGATATGCACAAGGTCATGTCGACACTTGACTGCTTTGAAGAGATGCAGTGTGAGGGCATCCTTTCAGATGCAGTGACCTTCATATGCATGTTGAAAGCATGTTCCACGATCTGAGCAGCTGACAAAGGGAAACAAATCCATGAAGAGATTGAAGCATGTGCCACGATCGGAGCAGCTGACAAGGGGAAACATATCCATGACAAGATTGCAAGGTAGGGGTTGCTGTAGAACTCTTCGTGCTGGGTGGTGCTCTGGGTGGTGCTCTAGTGGACATGCATGCCAAGTGCGGTGTTGTTTCAAAGGCGTGACAAGTGCTCGATGGGTTGCCTTCTTGGGATCATGTCTCTTGGAGTATGCTGATTTCAGGATATGCACAAGAAGGTCACGCCAAGCGAGCACTTGACTACCTTGAAGAGATGAGCATGAGGGCATCCTCCCAGATGCAGTGACCTTCATATGCGTCTTGAAAGCATGTGCCACGATCGGAGCAGCTGACATGAGGAAACAAATCCATGCCGAGATAGGGTTTGGCTCAGAACGACATTGTGCTGAGCGGTGCTCTAGTGGACATGTATGCCAAGTGCGGTGCTGTTTCAAAGGTGCGACAACTGGCTGCTTTCTCGAGATGTCGTATCTTGGAGTGTACTTATTGCAAGATATGCACAAGAAGGTCACGTTGAGCAAGCACTTGACTGCTTTGAAGAGATGCAGTGTGAGGGGATCCTTTCAGATGTAGTGACCTTCATATGCATGTTGAAAGCATGTTCCACGATCTGAGCAGATGACAAGAAGAAACAAATCCATGAAGAGATTGGAAGGCAGGGGTTGCTGAAGAACAACATTGTGCTAGGCGGTGCTCTAGTGGACACGTATGCCAAGTGTGGTGTGGTGTCAAAGGCGCGACAAGTGCTCGACGGACTGCCTTCTCAGGACGTTGTCTCTTGGAGTGCATTGGTTGCAGGATATGCACAAGAAGGTCACACCAAGGAAGCACCTTATTGCTTTGAAGAGATGCAGCATGAGGCCATCCTTCCAGATGCAGTTAACTACGCATGCATGTTGAAAGCATGTGCCACGATCGGAGCAGCTGACAAGGGGAATAAAATCCATGGTGACATTGCAAGGCAGGGGTTGCTGAAGATCGAATTGTACTGGGCGGTGCTCTAGTGGACATGTATGCCAAGTGCGGTGCTGTTTCAAAGGCGTGACAAGTGCTTGACGTGCTGCCTTCTCGAGATGTTGTCTCTAGGAGTGCAGTGATGACAAGATATGCACAAGGTCACGCCGAGCAAGCACTTGGCTGCTTTGAAGAGATGCAGCGTGAGGGCATCCTTCCAGATGCAGTGATCTTCATATGCAGTTGAAAGGGGTGAAATATGTTGTTAAGCCAAATGTAGAGTCTTATACTAGCATGGTTGACCATTGGCATTTAGGGAATCAAGAAAAGGCATTAATGTTGCTTCTTGATGGTTCAAGAAGCGCCACTTTTTATTATTCTGCAATTTGGCTTGCCAATTGGGTGCTTGTTGAAAATGGGGAGATGCTAATGTAGGGAGATGGGACATGGGTAGTGAATAAAAGCAATGGGTCAATTTATGCCCTCATGGAAAACATATACATATAGTTTGCATGCAATATAATGCAGAAAACATTGAAGTTAAGAAATAGGAACGAAACATGAAATATACCATGGCATAGGGTAAAGGGACCAGTGTTGTGGCACAAAAACTCCCTTCTTAGGGAGATATCTCTTGGAATGCACTAATGTTGGGTACGCAGCCGAACCCAACATGCAGCCGTACGCTGCATGAGAGGGTCAAGATAAGCAAACTCTAAACTTTTTGGAATGCACGTAACATGAGGGCATTCTTTGAAATGCAATGGCCTATGCAAGATACCAAAGTCTTATCAAATTTTCCTATGACGTAGTCCATAATACCAATCTTTACGTTTTGAAGATCTTAAATCTACAGGATGGAGGAGAAAAATGTATAAGCTTAAAATTTTAAAAAAACAGGAGGGTTATAATAATATACCACAAAAGTAACAGGAGGTATGCATAAAATAGGGAAAAAGAGGTTACAGAGGGGTTTTAAAATATGCCTTTGAACGCACGTGATACACGTGATTTTTTAAGGTGGACCCCCCGAGAGTGTGACACACCATCTTTTGAATGCAATGCAATTTTATTTGCCTTGGGGAAGTTCCTTTGGATAGTGCGGTAGACCGATTTCCAGATGGAGATTTATTTACCCTTCAGCTAAGCTCATACGATGAGATAATAATGCTCCTGTTTGATAGAATATTTATAGAAGGAATGTCATGAGATCACTAGAAGAGGCTAGTGTGGTTGTAGCTATATAAGATGGGGATATATGAAGTATAACAAAGGTGTGTACCATAGAGCATGAGCAACCTTCAGTCCTCATAGAGGTATATTAGGGAGTAAGCAAAGGTCCCTTTACTTGAGACATCACAAGCAGGAACATTTTTTAAGGAGGATTATGGTGGTGGCCTGATAGGCTTGAAAGATGCATGGAAGCATGCCAAAAAATGTGATTTTTTTTTTTTGTCAGAGGTTGAGTCAATTTAATGCTATAGATAGGATGTCACATAATCCAATATTGACCTTAGAATCCTTTCAGAAATACATATTGGATATTTTTACGTCATTTAAACCCTAAGCGTAAAGGATTAACAATAGATATATTCTGGTGGCTACAGAGATTACTTCACTAAATGGGTAGAAGCCAAGGCCCTCATTAGAGACAATAGGGCCACATCTATGGCAAATATTTTAAATATGAGATGATTATGGATCAGATTTGGATATCCAATTGAGGCTAGTTAGTGATCAAAGTCAAATTGATATATCCAATTGTGTTAGACAATGATCAAAGTGGACACTTCATGAATGAAGTGATATGGGATCTTACTCATCAGCACATGATCTCGGATCTTACTCCATCAATACTTCATGAATGAAGCAATCTAGGATCTTACTCATCAACATATGATTATCCCTAAGAAGTCCACATTATATTATCCACATGCCACTCAAGAAAAGTCTCCTAATCAGGTGCTACAAAAAATTTAAAGAAAATATAATCAACAAAAATCTTATTGATTGGGCATAGAAGTTGTACTCTACACCTTTGGGCGTTTCGGGCCCATGGAGTTTTTCATTCTAAGCTTCAGAGTGGTAATTTATATCCAACTTTCTCTAGAGGAATCAATGTCTCATCGATTGGAGTAGGTATTGGCACTAGGTGAGAAGTGGCTCCAGAGTATTTGCTGGATTGCTGCAGATAGTCAATGGTGTTTCTTGCTCTCAGAGCGCGTGGTAGTGAGATAGGGTGTGCTCCCTAGTGTTGTAATGCATGAATGTATTATGAAATGAAGCAATGTACAAGTAATAGGCCAAATAGAAAATTTGGGCACTTGCCCAACCACAGTGTGTGTGAACACTTATAGCCATGTACAAAAGGTAATTTCTCTTATAATGCGAGAACACTCTCCCATTGTGCAATTAAGATTTCCCTCATGCTAAACCTCTCTCTAATCTTCTCTCTAATGCATGCTAGTGAGTGTGTGTAAGTGATTTGATGTGAGAGGATAGTGTCCATAGTGCGTGTGACAATGCTCATGGGAGAAGGCAAATGGTAAGCTACCCATGGCAGTGTTGAGCTTGGAGACCTCAAGGGTTATAAGCTCGGCCATCAAAAAGATCCCCCCGACACATTGAGGTGAGTGGTTCCTTCTTTTCTAAATCTTAGCCTTAATAAATCTCTGTAAATTCCTTAAGCAAAATCTATTGAGAAAGTCCATACCTACCATATCCACCTGTGGGAAATATGAAAGCATATGTGGAGGCTAGGGATTTATGGGAGAACCATAGCACACCACATAATTGAAAAGCCCTCACTAGTAGATTTATTGGATGTCCAAGTGGTTGCATTTTTTATTGAGTACTCCTGTTCTCCTTTGAAAAATTGGAAGATGGACCATCCTATAAAAGAAAGATCCGTCATGTCAACTACCAACCGCCCCACTGGTGTAAAGGTGGGTCGGCCACCCAGGCACTTCATAAGTTTCAGCTCGTGTTGAGCTTAACATCTCAACAGATTAGGTAACTTTCTATTTTTATCATCTTTGTGTCTTGCCTAGGCACATGCTTTATGATTTCGAGATGATGGCTCTGGCATAGAATTCTGGCCTCCCCCTATAAAGCATTTAGGAGAACTTAATACTCTCTGGAGCTTCAACACTTACACTGGAAATTTTCACAAATCATTTTCTGTTAGTGTCCCTCTCACTCTCTCTCCCACCCTCCTCTCTCTCTCTCAATCTCTCTCTCAATCTCCCTTCCCCTTTTCTCTCCCACCTTCTTCCTACTCTCAACCTCTACTTTCTCTCTCTCTCTCTCTCTCTCTCTCTTCCCCAGTTCATCTCCCTTCTTCCCTCTCTTCCTCCCTCTCACTCTTTCTTCTGCCATGCCTCTCTCTCCATACTCTCTCTTTATCTCACCTCATCTTACTCCCATCCTCTCCTCTCCTCTCTCTCTCTCTCTCTCTCTCTCTCCATCCCCTCTCTTTGTCTCTCTCCTCCTCTCTGTCTTTTTCTTTTCACCTGCAGCTCTTGATGCTCTTTTTACACTTGCCATCTTGGCCACCTAACCATCCTTGGCAAGGTAACGTGTAGAGATGTTCGACGTATAGCCCATATTGAGTTGTGTATGTCACTCTCCACAATTTCCTGCACCTCTGCTTCAGTTGTCTCTCCCTTTGCATTGTGTTGACCACCTTCTGTAGGTAAAGGAATAGTGGGTGGAATGTATGCGCATCGAGATAAGAGAGAGAAAAACATATTATGATGCTAGATCTTTAAATTCCAAGATAATATAAGCCTTAGAACTATGAGACATGATCAATAAAAGAAGGAAAACATGCATATGATTGAGAAGAAGGAAAATAGACATACAATTGAGAAGAAGTTAAAAATAAAGAAACATTCAAACAACCCAAGATCCTTGCTCGAGGGATTCAAATCCTAGCAGTTTTTTGTATTTCTTTACTTTTGTGTATATATATTTGTTGAGATCACTTGCTTTGGTTTTCTTTGCTATAGGGCAAGCACACCTTGACTTTTATTCAGCTTTCTATTTTGCTTCATCGAGGAAGGGGTAGTCTGTGTGACCTAAAACGAGCTTATTAGCATTGAAATACACTTTCCGTCATTGAAGGGAGCATTGAGCAAGAATCACTTGGAAAAGTCTAGATTGGCAATGAACCATTTTACGTAGGACATGAGATCTACATTTCTTGCTTCGATGACAATGATACCATCTGCTCGTTCATAGCCACCACAGATGATGAAAGTTCTGAGAAACAAGCTAGCTTGTGTAAGCACTAAGGATTCCTTAAATAGGTTGTCTATCTCTCTCTCTCTCTCTCTCTCTCTCTCTTTCACACACACACACACACACACACACACACACACACATTCTCAAGATTCCTCAAAGAGGTTGGCGTACTCTCTCTCTCTCTCTCTCTCTCTCTCTCTCTCTCTTACACACACACACACACACATACACATGCACATACGGGCGCACACACACATCGAGTAGAGCGTACCTTGAAGGTCATGCACATGCGCATGCACACACATCGAGTAGAGCGTACCTTGAAGGTCATGCACATGCGCATGCACACATGCACACAAGCGTGCACACATTAAGTAGAGCATACCATTGAAGGCGACAACCGGCCCCCACACGCACTAGCCCAATGGCCTCTGTACACCCTACAGGGGCTGCCACCTCCTCTGATGGGAACCAACACTTCCTCCAAGGGGCCCCTGTACTCGTGTGTCTGATCATTGATCCCGTCCTTCATGAATTGGTATTTCCAATTTATCAAAGAACTACTTTCACTCTAAGAACTCCAGACACCGTCGGTTGTGGGCTGGTACACTGGTCAAAGGAAAAATCGTGCTTAACAAAATTGTGCTTAACAAAAATCGTGCTTAACAAAATTGTGCTTGCATTAATTAACCTAGAACCGAAGCTACTTGCGCTTACTTGCTCACTCAAATTCAAAACCCACCCAAATGGTGCCCTTGACCGCCTACACTGCCTGCACTACAGCTGCCTTCCACGCCTCGATGTGAGCTGGCTCTTAGATTGCTACCTGCTGCTCTGCAATGCAAACATCCCTCATAATCAATCACTTTAACCTTGACCCTAGGCTCTTATAATAATTCAAGATTTAGATTATATTAGTATTATTATTATATACCCTTTCGAGGTCTCGGAGATGGCCACCCACTCCATGATGATGATGATGAGCATGCTCGGCCGGGGCAGCTTGCTCATGCATGTACTACTTGAGCGCGTGAAGTCGGCACCACCGCATCCGTGTGACAAGGGCGCCATCACCACTCTGCATTTGATCGATGCTTAATAGCCTGAGCAGTAATTAATTATCAATTAGCACACACTAAAAAAGAGCCACACAACTCATCAACTACAAGCTTAATAAGAGCTCGTGCAGGTGATTTTTTTTTTTGCTCAAAATGGGTGAATTAGTGAACCCAAAAATTAGCAATAAGCTAATCAGCCACAGAAATCACACTAGAGTAATTGTAATAACCGTTAGTTTGTTAAGGCAAGCAAAATTAAGAGCTCGTGAGGCCCCATCTTGTATGGCTTGCAGAGGGCTTTGCTTAATTTGCTTTGAGAGAGAGTGCGAAATCAAGCAACAAGCTCGCGGCGATGATAGTTGGCGGCCTAGTCCTAACACCTGTAATGCACGCTATATGCACCGACGGCTACTGGTTCAAATATCTAAGAGCCCAATCGACGATTTCACCTCCTTGGCTTCCTCACCACCACTGAATTATTGAAAAAAACTAAAGTTTTTCTTTGGACTGCATGCATGAAAAATCTTTTTATATACTTAAGTACGCATGCACCAGATTTTTCATATACTTAAGTACGCATACACACCTGTATTAACACTGCCTGATTTCCTTATACCATTTTTTGTGGTAGTGGCCATGGTATTGGTTCTGTGCTTATGTAAGATAATCATCCGATTGATTTTGAAAGTAGAAAGTTGAAACCATCTCAGCTTAAGTATAGTACTTATTATAAAGAATTTATCATAAGTACTATACTTAAGCTCAAATGGTTTCAACTTTCTACTTTCACCCATGCACCTGATTAACATTGCCTGATTTTTTTATACCATTTTTTGTGGTAATGACTAATAGTAGTGGCCATGGTATTGGTACTGTGCTTATGTAAGATAATCATCCGATTGATTTTGAAAGTAGGAAGTTGAAACCATCTGAGCTTAAGTATAGTACTGATGATAAAGAATTTACTGTTGTTGTTCATGCATTGAAAATTTGAAAATATTATCTTATGGATTTTGAATTTATCATTAAAATTGATCAACAAAGTATTAAACATTTGCTTTCATAATCTTTAATATCAGATTAAGTGGACATTTTTTATTCAAAGTTTTCAGCCAGCTATTCAATACACACCTGGACATGAAAATGTTGTTTGTTGATGCTTTGAGTAGGAGACCTACCATTAATAATATATCTGCTATTAAAGGCATTTCTTTTGATAACATGAAGGGTACATTTTGATTTTTCTCATGCATACAACAAGATGAAAGATAATGATTGGTTACCTCATTCTAAATATTCTTATGATGATGGTTTTCTTTTCTTCCAAAAGAGATTATACATTACTAAATCATTTAGACAAGCTATTATTGAAGAATCTCATTAATCACTTTTTATTAGTCATATAGAGGAGCATCATCTACTTTGCAAATAGTTGCCAGAGATTTATTTTGGCCTACTATACGTAAAGATGTTACTAAGTTTATTTCTAAATATGTTGTTTATCAAAAGATTAAGAGTCATAAAGGAGAGAAATTTGGTTTGCTTATATGCCTTTATCTATTCCTAAAGAACCATGGGAACAAATAAGTATGGATTTTATCATTGTTTTTCTTTTAACTTTTAGCAAGAATGATATGATTTGGATTCTAGTAGATATATTTAGCAAACAAGCTTACTTTATTGCTTTGCAAAAAGACATTGACTGCTTGTCAAGCTATATATATGTTCATTAAACAAGTGTTTTTACATCATGGTTTACCAAAGATTATCATTTCTAATAGAGATAGAAAGTTCTGTAGTGATTTTTGGACTACTTTGTTTGTTAATCTTGGAACAAAACTTGATTTCTCTACTGCTTTTCATCTTGAATCTAATGGATAAACTGAAATAACAAATATCACGATACTTGATTTGCTTAGATCATATGTCTCATCTCAGCCTATGTAGTGGGATAAGTATTTAAATATTTTATAATTTGCATATAATAATTATCCTCATATTGCTACTAAGAAAGAACCATTTGAGATAGTCTATGGTAAGGCTTTGCCTACTCCTACGACTAGACTTTCACATTCTATAGAGGCTGTAGATTCTTTTGTTAGAGATATTGACCAAATTTATGAGCTAGTAAAATTGAATATTCAAAAAGCTCAAAAGAAATAGATGAAGTACACAAATTGTAAGTGTAAACATGTCATCTTTAATGAAGGTGATTATTTGCTTCTTCGTATTGCCAAAAGGAGACTTAAATCTGTGTATCTTTGTATATACCAAATAGTATTTTATACTTTTGGTAGGCCCAAGACTTTATATTATTGCTTGCTATATTTTTGTAGAGCTTTTATGCTCATAAACTCAAAAGCACTTATGCTTTGTTTTTGGGAAGTAATCTTTTTGAAAAGCAAGGTTTTTCTAATACATATAAATACAGGTTACAAGGGCCTAGGGGAGATTCAATCCACTCTTGTGTCAATGGTGACTTCTATTCTACTTTCCATATTACTTTGTTTATTATGGTTTATTCTTTTAATTTGTACAAGTATATGTTATACTCTAATTTTTGTGATTGAGAACTAGAGTTCCTTCTCCAAGTGTCATAAAGGTCATGTGACAACTTAACTTTCAATCTTGGTGTAGGGTTCTAAATTAACTCAACTAACTTTAACAAGGGGTATGAGCTCCTAGAACTAATGAAACCCTCTAACATAAATTCTTTTATAGCTCGCCTCCCTAAGATACAAATCGGCCTTGATTGGATGTTACAACACCGATGGGTAGAGGCTTGGGATACTTACCATAATACATAATAGCAAATTCTATCATCCTTATAGTATCTTAAAGCTTTTTGATCTCATTTGTGCACATCTATAATGAAGCACAAAATGAGGTCAAAAACATGTAAATAATGGGCCATGAACAAGGCTACTATAAATAGGGCCTTGGGTTCATTGTAGGGATCTTTTTAGTCATAATTTCATCACTTGGACATCTACATGTACTCATGGATCCTTTCTTGGAGATGGCCACACATGGTCTAGGGCTCATGGCAAGCTTGATAGCCATCCTCATGGGTGAGAGGTTAAATCACTTGGGCCGCCTTATGCACATCCCTCCTTTGCGACATGTGCATATGGATTTATCTATTTTCTTAGAGATGGCCACACATGGTCTATGGCTCATGGAAATCTTGATAGCCATCCTCATGGTGAGAAGTTAAATCACTTAGGCCTTATGCACATTCCTTCTTTGTAACATGTGCATATGGATTTATCTATTTTCTTCATAATCTCATGTATCTCTTATGTGTGCTTGTTTCCCATCAAATGGATGTAGAATTGGTCTTTTGTGTGTTTGATTTCTTGATTCTTGGTCTAGATACTTTTAAATTGGTATTAGGGCTCTTGTGTTTTGATCCATGGTTCCATTGTTTTTTGCCAAATTTTTGGTGAGACTATGGTTCTTGGACCAAATACGAGCACAAGACCAAATTTTAAAAGGATGTGAACCAAATTTGAACTAAGTGGGATTGATTAGTGATAATTTTTTGATAATCACATTTTTACTTTCTCTTCCACTTTTCTCCAAGATTTCCATGGCTAGAGTTCATCACATAGTAGCAGTTTCCACACACAACCTTGGGGCTTTGGTTGGGACATTTTTAGCAACACATAGAGCACCATTTTGAGGTATTTTTGAAGCATGGATTTTTTTTTCTCCCTCTTCCCATGAGTTCAAGGAACCATAGAAATAGTGATTTCTAGCTTCCAAGGTGTTCAAAAATCATTATGCACACCATATATTGAGTGATCTTTGCTTTAGTGCTGCATATTATGTGTGATCTTGACTTCCTAATCCCATCAGGAGAGCTGGTGACGATTTCAGCCCACAGTAAATGAATGGAGTTGCTTTTGATGGTCATTACACTTGGGGAGACCAAGAGGAAATGCATCGCAAGTTGGAGTGCAATATGAGCCCAATGGAACCATTCTTGATTATTCTTGCATAGGTACTAAACCCTAATTTAGTTAAAGCACATTAGGACTAAAATTTAGGTGCTTACATAAGCTCATAGTACTCCCTTAGGCCTACACAACAAGCACTTAACCTCTTCGTTTTCAACATCGTTGGGGTAGTTGTCTTTGACCAAAAAGTCAAAACAGAGTATACATGCACTTTGACTTTGGTCAAACCCTCTTAGGCATAGTTAATACTCACGAGCTCACACACCAAGTTTCATCAAAATCCGATGAGTTTTGAGTATTCTATAGCCTAATTTCCATTTTTAGCCTATATACATGTGAACCCTAAACCAGAGGATATTAGGGCATCTCATCTTTGGTTGGATGATAAAGCATATCATAGGCTTTCTATCAAGCATTAGACCTCCCCAGTCCGAGATCCTTACCCCAAGTTATAGCTAATTTTCCAAAACAGTAAATTTTTATAGCACCTAAGCCTAAAGCAACCGAGGAAGAATGCATTGAACTCTGAGGATATAGAGGGTGAAGAGATGGTGGAACATGGTAACATGGAGGTACTAGAGGAGACTTTGCGGCAATCTTCAAGAGAGGTTGAAGAAGAAATGAATGTTGGAAGTGCCCCCTAGCATACTCCCCAAATGACACTCTTCTCTAAATGTTGATGGAGATAAATGCAAAGTTTGATTCCATGGCTACAAGGGTGGAAATGAGTGCAAAATTTGACACTGCAGCTACAAGAATTGGATTGATGAAAGAAAAGTTAGCCCAACCGATGGGTCAACTTAAGCATGATGATGGCCATGTCATCAAGGAGACAAGCAACCCTTTCATGGGATCTCTTTTGAAGACCAAAGAAAAGGCAAGCAACATATGCAAGAGGCTTTTACAAGGGTTACTCATGAAAATCTTACAAAGAATGCCACATGTGGATTCATGGTGGAGGATAGAAGACCTCTAATGAAGAAAATGAGACCTACATCTTTCCAAGACGGTCCCTCTCAATTACATGGAAAGCAACATACATCTTGGTTTAAACACTTGGAAAGAAATGGAAAGCAACATACATCTTGGTTTAAACACTCATGAAGGAAATGAGGCCTACATCTTTCCAAGCCGGTCCCTCTCAATTACATGGAAAGCAACATAAATCTTGGTTTAACCAAACCTTGGAGAACCCAAAAGAGTATCTTCACATTCCAAGGGAAATCAATCTTCTATGTTTGAATAAGAGTTGTATGTTGATGATGATGTGGTTGAACATGATTGGGATCATATGTCTTTTGCACTAAGACAAGTGGAAGCTCATGATAAGTGTATGGAATTGCCTTCTTTTATTAAGAAGGAGTACAAAGACTTTGCTCAATTTGCTAATTCTTATATGCAATCACAAAATGGCAAGACACATTATGAGAATCCTTCTTCCAATGCTTCCAAAGATATCAAGGATAAGGTGTCCCTCTCCAAGTTCAAGGGTGATGGTACCTCATTGCATGAGTTGGAGGAGTGGATGACCAAGCTAGACACTTACTTTCAGCTCTACCCTAAGAGTGAGCAAGATAAAGTGCAATTTTTCTCCTTAAACTTCGAAGATTATACTCACCAATGGTGGACATATGGTTAAACATGGGAATGAACCACACTCATGGGATGATTTGAAAAGGGAGATGAACTTGACTTTTATCTCACCTTTGGTGCTTGATAGATACCATGAGAAATGGTATGAGCTTTCTCAAAAG
The DNA here is from genome assembly GCF_041138505.1 of Cibotium barometz. Lineage (NCBI taxonomy): Eukaryota > Viridiplantae > Streptophyta > Polypodiopsida > Cyatheales > Cibotiaceae > Cibotium > Cibotium barometz. The sequence goes on along the minus strand of NC_141088.1, from coordinate 12,141,978 downwards.
GGAATGGTAGTAAGGGAGTACATAAAAAGCTTTATGAAGTTATCCATGTATGTGGAAGTGCTTAATGATCAAATGAAGATGAAGAAGTTTATACATGGGTTGGATTCCTTCATCAAAGTGGATGTGGTGGCTCAAAGACCACCTACCCTTAAAGAGGCCATGAGGTTGGTGGACCTTTATGATCCCAAATACAAAAAAATCATATCCCACTTTACTCATGAATTACTCATATAAGCTACCCATTATTGCTTTCTAATAAGGGTACAAACTCTCTTCCATTCGTAGATTGACTACCATTTATGGGGGTGTACAATCCAAGAGTGAAGCTCGTTTTGATGCAAAAAAAGAGAATAATTCCAACAAGAAGTCTCCTCAAACCTTCAACAAGACTCAAAGGATGTATGACCCAAATATTGATGAGTTAAGAAGCAAAGCCTTATGCTTCAAGTGCAAAGAGACATGGTCACCCGCGCATGTAAGCAAAGCTAAGAAGGTTATAGCCACCATGATTCTCATGGATGGAGGAGAGGATGCCAAGGAGTCCTATGAAGTTAAAGAACTTAAGGACTGTCATATGAAGGAACACAAGTTACATCAAACCTTCAACAAGACTTAAAGGATGGATGACCCAAAGATTGATAAGTTAAGAAGCAAAGGCTTATGCTTCAAGTCCAAAGAGACATGGTCACCCGGGCATGTATGCAAAGCTAAGAAGCTTATAGTAGCCACCATGATTCTCATGGATGGAGGAGAGGATGGCAAGGAGTCCTATATGAAGTTGAATAATTTAATGACTATCATGAAGGAACACAAGTTGTAGAGTCACATGAGGATCACTCTTTCATAAAAGAGGGTGATGCATTTCCATTTGACCTCAATGGTGGGATTCATCTCTATGAGAGGGATGCGCACACTTTAGTGGATGCATGGAAACCATTTTCTTATGTGCAACAACAAGGTCTATTATTTGAGGATGTGGTTTGACCATTTGATATGCATTATATGGGCTTTTATGACTCCTTCAAAGAAAGATGTGCATGCTGGAATTTTTTGGACAGATTTGGCAGAGGAATTTTTGGGAGTCTTTTGATGATTTCAATGAGCTCTAATGGTTACTATGATGGTAGTTTATGATATTTAGATGCTTTGGCATCAAGCACATGTCACTTGGGGCTCATTTTGAAGTGTTTTCATGAGAGATTTAAAAGTGGTTTTGACATTGACATGGGCTGCCATAACAGTTCACTATGCTGCCAAAGCAATTCTTTCATGATTGGAGGGTCTAGTTCTACATTCTATGGATTTATCGGTTTATACTACTTGACATGGCTACTTTTGGAGACCCACATATATGCATTGGAGATGAAGTCTTATGGACTTCCCTACATTTGGAGAGCATATTTGAGACCTTCACCACTTCCCATTGATTTCATTTGAGGCTATGTTGAATTGTAGATATCTTGTATGATTTTGAGTGATGGTTTGTAATGAAGCACAAGATAAGGTCAAAAACATGTAAATAATGGGCCATGAACAAGGCTACTATAAATAGGGCCTTGGGTTCATTGTAGGGATCTTTTTAGTCATTCATCACTTGGACATTTACATGTACTCATGGCTCCTTTCTTGGGAGATGGCCACACATGGTCTAGGGCTCATGGCAAGCTTGATAGCCATTAAATAACTTAGGGCTTATGCACATTCCTCCTTCACTACATGTGCATATGGATTTTATCTATTTCCTTCATAATCTCATGTATTTCTCATGTGTGCTTGTTTCCCATCAAAAGGATGCTAGAATTGGTATTTTATCTATTTCCTTCATAATCTCATGTATTTCTCATGTGTGCTTGTTTCCCATCAAAAGGATGCTAGAATTGGTATTTTGTGTCTGATTTCTTGATTCTTGGTCTGGATCCATTTCAACATCTACACCACTTATTAAAATCATTAGTATGATTTTGACCAAGTGCACAATGTGTACCCCTTAACATGAGGAACAACACACTCTCTTCTACCTCTCTATCATAGTGAGGCACATGCATATCTTCACTATAGAATAGGCCAATGGTAAGATCAACGACTTGCATGTAAGCAAAGTTTGACAACATTCTAGCAAGAGACCTTTGGATGAATTAGATTACTATATTGATGTTAGTATACACTCAATGCTCGCCTCTCAACATGTATCTCACTTTGATGTACCGCTATGATGAGGGCCACAATAGAAGAGTGGCCCTCCTCGTGTGACTCCGGGTTTTCAGTTTGACCACCATCAATCTACGGATGGTTGACCTCACTCTTACTTAGAGTGATATTTAACCTTTGAAGATTTTCCTTCAAAGATGATTATCAAACTTTCTATCTCTAACACTATATCTACGGGCATGCCATATAGTTTGTAGAGATGTTTGATAAAGAGCCTAGTGAGCTCATATGTTTTCACAACTTTTTTATTGGAAGAAACTTTGTCAACCTATTTGCCCTTCCCTTCAAGAAGAGGTTTTGTTTGTGAAAATGGTGCAAAAAGTTGTAACAAGTGTTTGTATGTAGACCATATGGCCATCTACGCCTGTAACTTCCCTAAGTACTACGATAAGGAAAGAAAGACACAGAACATATTTTCCTAAGTACTATGACCAAGGAAACATGCAACACTCATGTTTCGTTTCGAACACCCAACCATATTTGCCACTTATAACTATGAAAGATATTAATAAAACATAAATTACTACTAAGGCATCAAATAACATCATGCCTTTAGTATACGCCAGAAGTTCTCAAATCCTTAAAAACTTCATAATCCGACATTCAAGGAATTCCTTTGCATGTTCTGTGACATCAAATACGTTTTTTTATTGTGGTTAGAAACCACATAAATTTTAATTAAATAAATTTGTGCAACTTTTACAAGTATTTAGTAAATTGTTTCATAATGTGATAAAGTTCAATTGACCTTATAAATACTCCAAGGAAAGCTACACTTTCCTCTCTTCAAAAGTTCTTGTGTTATTTTCAAGAACAGTTTCACATCTACAAGGCAACTTTTATAGCTACAGTTGAGTGTGTGTGGCTCAAACATCTTATGGCCGATTTGGGTGTTGGGACAGTCGTCTAGCACTACGATTTTCATTGATAGCCAGAGCATATTAGCAATTGTGATGAGGAACCCAGTGTTTTATGCTCGCACTTAGTACATTGAGGTGCATTACCGCATTGTCAAAAAGACTCTTTGCACAGGTTGGTCTATGTGCCTACACATGGCAGATTTATTCACGAAGGCTCTTCCTCGTGAAAATTTCGAAGCTTTTTGTAAGGCTTTGGACTTACTGTCTTTTCAAGATTGATTAGCCATACCTTGTACATGTTCACACCATCACTCCAAGGGGGATTTGTAGCATTATATGGTAGTGATGTGTGTGAACACACTTAGGACCGTCGGGGCACTTTTTCCCTCACTAGGAGGATTTTCCCCCCGTGCGTATGTACACCCTCTTGTCTACTCATTTTGGGGTGTGTACTTATCTTTTGTATTTGGCACACATTTGTTCATTCTAATCTAGTGAGTTTGTGTGCTCTCAAGCTTCTCTATCTTGTGTGTGTGCATTGTTGCAACCCTAACCCTAATTCGAACACATAGGAGATATATTCATGTTGTTGGGTAACAAGGCATGCGGTTATTCATGGAGTTTTTTCTATGCTCTTTCATATGATGGTTATTCAGGAATATGCTTATGGATTATATATTTCAGCAGGAAAGTATGGATTTTCATATGCTATTGGCATGCAGATATCATACATTTATGGTTCTATGTGTTCATTTTCTTTGATTAGGATATTCTCATGCTTGGAGCACATATATTTCTTGAAGACCCTCTTTGTGCTATGTAGCGCATAGGGAGGAAGGAGTAGATTTTTCTTCTCACCTTGATTGGTGACACAGATATTCTTCAGGAGGATATTTATGTGGATCATAGTCATGATGATCATTCTTTTGATGATGATGATATCTATTATGATGCTGTGTCTGAGTTAGAGTATTATGATGCTCTAGATGATATTCTAGTGGAGGATCATACTCTTGGTCTAGTACCTTTGGTGGATGATTTAGATTTGATGGTGTTCTCTTTGGAGGATGATTCGACCATTGCTAATGTAGATGCTTAGATATTATTTAGCATGGTTTTATGGTGATGTTCTTTCACCATGTGCTTCATTGACTTATTCTTTTGGTGGTGTGCCTTTCTTGGCAAATGTCCCAGTTGCTGGGGAAGATCGACATGTTTTTATGTTCGAGATGCTGGCAGTTCTTCATCGACATATCTTTATGGTGATATGCTATTTTTGCCCTATGATGTAGATGCTGGAGCTTCATGTAGATTCTTATGTGGAAGTTTTATATGGTCCACTTCTTACTCTTGGAGTGTGTGTTCATGGCTAAACGCCATGAACAAGAATACAAACACACATAAAATACAAGGAGAATACCATTGCTTCTAATTTCATTCCTTCACTGCATGTACGTCGAATACGAAGATGGAGGAGGTTATAACTCCTCTATGCATGATAAGATATAAAGAGGTATGAGTGAAGAGATGTGCCTTACACTAAGGTTAAATGACCATATGAATGTTAATAGTGTTCATAATTAATGTATGTTGTGCATCCCCTAACATGGAGTGAAGTACTTCTCACTTTAACAAGTAGGAACCCCCCTTTTATGCTAGTAAAACTTTACTCATTTCCCAGTGCCTTACAGCCAGCTGAGGTTCTACAAGGACAAGAACTCTGCAAAACGAAATAGCCCAAGTAAAACAAGAATTTACTTTTTTTATTCATGAAAATCATTCTATACTTCCATGATTTGTATTATAGTACGTGTTCAAGAATGAACATGAGTGTTGGATATAGGTGAGTCTACGTTCCCCACATACTGGAACCATCCAACAATACTAGTCTCCCTGCTCACCAATGGTTCTATAGAACTCACAAACTAGAAACTGCTCTCTCATCAGCACTAGTATTTAATCATGGTTATGCTACATAGAGCTTCTCCGAACTCTCTCATTGGATTTCTTTCCAAAAAATGGCTATAAAAAGTGATTCTCAAACTCAATCTTGTCCAAACACTTGATCACTAGGGAACAAGCATACAAGCAATCAAAGGGTCAACCTATGCATATAAGCCTTGGTGTCCCCCCATACCACCAAGATCACCATGACCTTCATGAACATCTGATGTCCCATACCATTAAATGAGCATGAAACTCACCCCATGACACAAAGTAGACTCTTTTCCCCTCCTTGAGAAACAAAATCTCAAGCATATGGATGACTGCGCACCCATGGGTGTTTGCCTAGACAAACCATGTATAGTCTGTTCCAAAGTTCAACATGGCTATAATTTTAAGAATTATATCATGTTCCATAGCCTCAGATACTCAATCTAGAGTATTTATAAGAACAATCTGACAACATCCCAATGGCCCACTACATAAACTACTAATCATGCCAGTATATGAAGTAACATGGGAAGGTCTAAAGACTAGCCACCACTAGGTAGCTTTTAGAGCAAGACCTCTTAGGGTCTCTCCCATCCAATCAAACGAAAGGAGCAATGACATACTCCAAAGGTGGGTAGAGTAGCTCTGTACTCTATTTACAAGTCACGTCACAAACAACTAGATAATGAACATTATCAACACCCAAATTCCTGTGTGTTTGGTAAACTTCGAACTCAAAGATCACTATGGACCTCACTCTAAGATTACTACAGATCTTAGAATAGTTGATCTCTATGGACCATAAAAACAACACTTCCATTTTTTAACAACAAAACACTATAGTTTTCATACTCTCAAGATGCTTATTTGAGGTGATAAGATATGTAACAATGCAGAAGACCACTATGGGCACCAATTTTATGGTAGCTATAACCATAAATCCAATCTGAAGCATCTGCACATGTGTTGAGCACTACGACTACCCACAAAGTGATTTGCAAGCATGTGCACCTATATATACTCGGCAATTGCAAACAATGTCACATCTTGCATATTCATTTCATAGGAGAATTGTATGCATGCACCCATGCATACCCATAACCACACTTGCACATCATATGCACACCTCCTTTTGAGACTTTGAAAACCAAATAAAATATAAAGATCCAAAGCTCAAAATCTCATCTCCACACCATAGCAATGTCAAGCTTTGCTCTTTTGTTTACTATGCTGGTCATGGCATGGGAACCGACTCCAAAAAAAAAAGGTAAAAAAACTTTTCAAAATTTTAATATACTTTACCCCTTGTGTATGAGTCAACAGCCAACATGGATTCCTAACCTTGGCCCATCTAGCTCACACAACGTGGCTTGCTTACCCACACTAGCCCGACTGCCTCACCCCTGAACCCTAGACACTTGCTACACGTGCTCTGACATATGGAATCCGTGTCCGCCGGTGGTCGAGCTTTGCTGCCACTAATGGGTGACTCACACATGCCGTTATTACAGAGGCTACCTGGCCAAAATTTTACCTTGTGTGTGCTCTTCAACACACACACACACACACACGTGCGCACACGCACACGCACACATGCACACACACACACACACACATTGCACTTGGTTGATGATGTGCTATCTCTTGTAGTATATCACAACAATTGTAGGCATACACACATAATGTGTTTGAAGTAGACACACACATGCTTTTTGGTAAACCTTGTGTGTGAGGAGTTAACGGCCAAAATGGATTCCTATCCCCCGGCCAGTTTGGCTCAATGTGGCCTGCTTGCCC
>NC_141088.1:12087678-12130178 GCF_041138505.1 Cibotium barometz | reverse complement strand
ATCTTGTCGATGTTGATGGGAGGCCGTGACTAGTTTTTCAAGGATTTCTCAAAAGACAAATCACAAAAGCAAAGCACTCTAATCATGAACTTTAATGTCATAAGTAATTTATCAAAGAGATAAATATCACTACCAAGATCATAGCCTTAAATTTAAAGCTAAGGGTCTTATGATTAATTCACAATGTGAACTAACCTCACTAATGCTTTTGCCATGGCGAATGTTAATAGATTGCCTACCAAGCATGGTGAGAACATTATTAGATTGCCTACCAATGTGAACTAAAATCACTTATGCGTTGTAATGGTGATTGTTATTAGATTGCCTACCAAGCAAGGTGGACATTACTAGATTGGATATAAAAGCAATTATGCTTTAGCATGGTGAATTCTATTAGAGTGCCATGATAGAGATTAATGAAAGGAGAGGCAGAGATAGGGATCAAAGCATGTTCATGTGTGTGTGTGAGAGAGAGAGAGAGAGAGAAGCAGGAAGACAAGTGGTAAATGAAATGGTCAAATATAGACCTAGGTGTTAATTAATTTCATAGTTTGGGAATGGTCATATTGGGAGACTAAGCTATATGCTTTGATTGACGTACCCGTGCTGCGATGCTTTGAGGATCGTTGGCACTGCCTTGACGTGCGCGAGGCTTGAGGTTGGTGTTCAAGGCGGGGCCAAGGGGGTGCCTCGATGATTTCTTCGGACGAGAAGCTGGTACTTGCATGGCGCCGTTAATGAAACCATCATTATTATTATTATTATTATCCCACATAGCACCACCACCTCCTCCTGCTGCCGACGACTTATAACTCACGCATCCCCCCCCCCCCCCAAAAAAATTAAAATTAAAATTAAAATCCCACATCATCTGAATTATCAAAATCAGTACACATTAATTAATCGTGTGTACTTGAACCAGTACTCACATAATCCGGTCCTATAATTTAGATTTAAAAAAAAAAGCTATTCCAGTCCTATAATTTACATATTATATGTAATCGACCAAAGATAGAGAAGCTTAATTTTATAGTATATGGTGGAACTAGTCCAACAACCACATGTACCAAATTTTATGTAATAATTAATACCCATGGCCAAAAAAAGTCAATAATTTTAAAAATATCAATATACACATAGAAAAACTCTATGAAAACAAAAAATCAAAAAAAAGAAAAGAAAAGAAGCTTACCAATTGAGCCCGCTTTGATGGTGTGATCATTGATGATGATGATGATGCTGATAAGCGTCTCTTTGAATGATTGAAAAGTGGCTGCTCTAGTATAGTATCCACATCCAGAGGTGGAGCTTGACCAAAGCAAATGGTGGAGCTCCCTGCATTAAATCTCTTCTCATAATTCTCTGCATCTTTCTTGTACTTAGTATTTCCATGATTAATCCCCATTTGTCCCTTAATCAAATCCATCTCTCCAACATTCGCATCGATTAACCCTTGGTTAGTGCCTCTATTATTAGAGTAATCCATACTTAATCTAGGAACCGTACTACAGCTGTTGCTCCTCAATATACTATTCATTGACCTTGTAGCTATATTGATGTTATTATCTCCTTCATGATCATCCAAATCCATGTCAATATTGCCTCCTCTAATCATGCTCGCATTCAAATCACCAACTTGATTAGTGGCCCCATAATGCGTGCTTGGCCCCTCCGCTGCATAATGCTGCATCCCACTCATCAAAGCTACATGATCAGACTGTTGCTGCAAGTAATCCGAATTGGATCTTGTTTCAAGAAGCAGCTCTCTAAAGCTCTCTGGTAGTGATGGAAATCCATGACCTTCATTAAACTGTCTCAGAAAGCTGGTACTGGGGTGGCTGTGGGTTACTGATCTGATCTCTGGGTCTAAAACACTAATTGGTGCTTTAGCTGCTAATACATCATGTGGATGCATGAGCACTGACTCAGAGACTGGTGCTTGGAGGTGTATGAGCTGTGGCAGATAGGAGCTGCCTGAGGCATGAAAATCATGAAGATTTGCAGCATATTGCTCTGCAGAGAGGCAATGAGGTTGATTGAGCTGCCTCCAAGTGGGAAAATCATGAGGGGGCTTTGCATATGTGGGCTTAAATTTACTGCCATTTTGAGGATCCATTACAGCAAGATTAATTGATATCATGGGCTGCAACTTCCAATTAAGTTAAAGCCATATGATCTCTTTGCCCTGCTGCAACAGGATATGTACCAAAATGCTAACTTATGCAGCACTGCGGGGTTGATATTAGCACCATTTAATAATTGACAGACTTCAATTGCATCTCCCTCAAGAGTTACATAATTAGCTAGACTTAATGACTGATCACAAACATACTGTCTTCTTCTTTTTGAGGATTTGAGCTTCATCTTCTTAGTTTTGCCTTCATCAATACTTGCAACAAATGCTTGATCACTGCAAGTTTTGCATGTCAAGGGTACCTAGAGCATCTGCAAAATGAAAGATCATAATTTTCAGTATATCACGTACACTTAGACTGGAATCTAAGACAAACCACTAATAAAGAAAGCCAGATTAAAGACTCCTAACCTTAAAGAGAGCCAGATTAAGTCTCAAATTTCTAAGCATCAACATAATCCACCTTTGATCATCCTATGGTTGCCAGGCAATAATATCTCTTGCCCTCAAATTCCAACTGCTTATAAAAAGGTTAGCTAAGGTACATTAGTAATCAAACAAACATCCATCTAAGATAAACTAAGGTTAGCTAAGGTAAACTAATCAAACAGATATCCATCTCCTACCAAGCATAACATCATGTGAGTGTGTTTACATATACAAGGCTAAGCACTAGTTAAGTAGGCGTTTAACCTAGTGATTACAGGAGGTTAATATGTGGGCGATTTTACCTTATGGTATGCTGCAGGTCTCAAAAATGCTGGTCAAATCAAAGGAAAGTTGAGCCCTCGGAAGCAACATATAGCTGTTAGAGAGTTAACTAAGAAATTAGGGCTGGCAAACGAGGTGCAGCTCATCATTGTGCAGAACCCTTGGAAAGCCGTTGGATTTCGAGGCTGCATGCAACGTCAAAGCTGTACTCTTCCAAGGGGCATCTTCGTTGATAGGCGAGGAAAGCTTAATATTGGCAGTTAATGATCTTATTAAATTCATTATTGTCTTTGAAGGAAGAGCTCACTCAGTAAAGAGTGTACCTCGGCACATATGTAGGATGGAAGTTTTCAAAGTGCACGTGTAAAGTCCATGGTCTCCATGCATGCCAGGCAGGAAAAGCAAAAGGTGGTGGAAATTTTTATTCACAATTACTCACCTAACCATTAGATTATATGTCTCTTAAGTTAGCTAATTAAGTTGAAAGCAAGTGAGGTTAGATGATAATCTTGCATTGCTTGTTACAAGGATAACGTTCAAGACTAATATATCTGTTGAAATGTTGTAAATAGAGCACAAGTGGTAGTAAATATGGTGCTTATGCCATTAATTATGCCTTTAAAATGGATCATGCAAATTCCTTAGTAATTAAACATATAGGAGTAACAATTAAGGGGGGCACAAAAAGTAGGGGTCAGAAGGAGGACTTAGGGTTAACATGGCTCTAACTAAAAGGGTGGTAATCAAAGGATTAATTGGAGATGAGGAGTACTTAGGGGTGAGAAGGTGGGCAAGACCCGTGTAATTTAAGCACTAATTGAGGGTGGTAATCAAAGGACTAATTAGAAATGGGGAGTACTTAGGGGTGATAAGGTTGGCAAGAGAGTTGTAATTTAAGCAGTGACTGAGGGTAGGGGGTACAGCATTATGGTTAGGGCGTTTAGTTAAACGTAATTAAGGGGGCTAAAGCACTGTAGACAAGACCTAAGGCATGGGGTGGGAGTGATTAGAGCAAGTGATAATGAAGGTTAAAGTGGACGTTATGATTAGTGACTTACAAAGGGTGAGTTGTTTTGCATGGGGTGAAGTGCCGTTGAAAAAGAGAGCACACACATGTACTTTGTATAAAAGTCAAGCGTTCTCGGAATTCAAATATTGAAATGATAATCTATTGGATCGTAGATGTGATCAACATTAGATTAATGCTCGCAAATGAAATGCGTGAATCGAAAATACAATAACCTAAGCAAGCTGGCCACACCTTATGTTGATAATCCACATGGGGGCCTCTTGGAAAAACAACACCTTGATGATTTTAATCACCACCATCTTATGCCTAAGAGACTCCTACCATAAAACTAATGTGCCTTTTCCCTCCTTCCCCGCCCTTGTCTTCGTTTGTGAAGCTTGACTAATGTCTCCCTTCTCATCTATCTCGACCGTCCAATAGTGTTTTTGGTCCATTGATCCATGAATCACCCCAGAAACAAGGCCAGCCCCCCCATATGGCTCAACTCATTTGCTGCCACATTGATGTCCACAAGCCCTCCAAATCATGTGCACCCTACAATTATCCCACATCGACTTCAATTTTCTAAGACGAGCAGGAAGCGCCCGACCCATTTAACAATGGTGCACCAAGCATCAGTCTAGGTCGAACCACCTAAGGCTCGTGCCCCCAAACATCTACTACTATGACTTCTATCCAATGCCCCACATGGGCCAGACAACTACCATAACCTTGGGGATCCCAGACACAATATTTCGTGTCTCTTTCCACTCAGAAGCACAAATAAATCCCCCATAGTATTTCCCCCCTCCCCCCCTCACCGAAAAAACTCTTACAGGTTATTATCACACTAACAACCACTTATTGATATAAATATAATACATGAGATTTACATACACAATGGCTTTACTTGATTTGGGGTACAAAAGACACTTGAGTCCACCCATTCTAGTCATCATTTTCATCCTTATCATTCTTAGAATATTAGGTTATTTCCCAAGTCAATAAATCATTAACTTAATTTATCTACACACTTGAATTCCAAGGGTTTAATGAAGTACACTTGAATTAGTTCCCAAGTCAATAATTCATTAACTCAAATTACAAATAACAAATCACCTGGAATAAGCTCCAATCAAGCCCAATGTCAATTTAATGTTGTCAATTAGTTTAACATCCAATTTATAGCCATTTCATTTCATAATTTCAAACATCAATGTAACTTAATTCCAAGGAAATTAGGGTTTAAGCTAATTTCCACAAGCTAATTTCCACATCAATTCAAGGCCAAATCAAGATTAAGCTCATGCATGTAGATTAATCCAATTGACAATGGCCACTTACACCTGATTTGTTGTCCAATTAAACTCCCCATTCATTTTATTTTTATTTTTTCTTAAATCTAGCCTAATTAAATTAAAATTGAAAACATGCTTAATTAAACACAAAACTTGAATTTCTAACTAATTAAATCAATTGAAAATGGTGTAAAATCTAATATATAATTAAGCATACAAAAAATCCAATTTCTTTCTAACTAAAAAGAAAATAATACTAAAATTTATCTAATTACCAATCATGTCACTATTAATTCACAATATAACTAGCAACAATTAAAGCCCAACAAATTAAAATTAAAATAAAGAGAGTGAAATTAAGTACATTGTTACTCTAATTGAACGTCATTGAAGATTCATACACTTATTAATTTATGATATTCCGAAGCCAAATGCCTATTTTAATAACTTCTTAAGGTAAATTTAGCATGTAATTTATGTTATTCCTAAGCAAAATGCCTATTTTAATAACTTTAACAACCTTATTTATCATAATCTAAAATTAGCCTCTTCTATGCTAAGTCATGAGAAAAACTATGCCTAAATGATTCTAACATGCAATAGGCAAAAATTGAAGAACTATCATGTTTGCATGTAGTTAATGAGGATATTATCCTCGTATATTATGTAGTGTATTAGATTATGCCATTAAATAAGGTGTTTAATGCATTTGAAAATGTGGGAGAGATACATGCCCTCACAAGAGAATCTAATAAGTCCAACTTTGTTACAGGTGTGGCAAAAATCGAAAACCATAGAGATATGGAATCTAACAAGAAAAAATGCCTCACCTTTGGATAAAAAAGAAATAGCAAACTTTCTCAAAAGATGCCTCACCTTTGAATAAAAAAGACACTTTAATCATTGATATCAAGATTGCTACATGTAATTGGGCCCACGTCAAAGATTCTAACAAAATCATGAGCAGTATAGAGAAAAACTTGAGTGAGCTAAAGGATGGTGTAGACAACACCTTGGCTTGTTTCCCTTGAACATGCAAGTCCAAGAATTACATAAGTCAAAGGTATTTTCCATGGCATCCCTAACTATTGCTAATTGGAAAGAAACATTTTCTTTATAATATAAGGATTTGGAGAGTAGAGACTAACTTTTTTCCATTGCATCCCCAACTATGATTATTTTTGAAGATTTTTTTTCTTTATAGAAGGTTTGGAGAGCAAAGACCAGCCAAATTTAGAGGCATCCAAATGAAATTGAAGTGGTCTCTAACATTCTCAAAACACTATAGCGAGTTGTCTTACTATGGATAACAAATATTTAAGGATGAAAGGTGTGTATAATTTTCCTTAAATTATTGATTTTTTAATTGAATATAGCAGTCTCAACATGTTTTTATGACGGCTATATGTTAGAGTATGAATGGAGGTAGGACTGGCTAAACTTGTTGAAACAAGTGAGATAATCAAGAATGGTCATGTGGACTATCTAGCTTGTCAAAACTCCATCCAAACTTTAATACTATATACTAGAGTCAAATGACTTTAATATAAATTTTGTACGGCTAGTATAATTGCTACATGAGTGTATTTTATGCATATGTTATATAACAGTATATATACTAGTCAGATGACACATTGAAGTGATATAAACCCTACATTCTAGCTACTATTATGTAGTAGTCATTCTTGCAACACATGATCGCTATGTAGAAATCATAGCAGTTTAAGGCCTATGTTTTGTGTGTGCTATTTCACAATCATGTATGCTTTGCTACATGATTGCTATGTGAGGGCTACATTTTGTGAGTGTTATTTAGTAATTTGAAGTCTAAATTTTGTGAGTGCTCTTTAGCAATCATGTATGCTTTGCTACATGAATGCTATCAGCATGTTTATGTTTGAAACCTTAATCGCCCAAAAAGTGCTCAATGTTTCCCACAAGATAAACACAAAGCATTTGTCACATACCTCTCCATAGTGCTATCTATCTTTGGTTTTCTCGTGTTAGGGCCCTTTTAACCACTACCCTTATAGCATCATGCTCTCCCTTTTTGTAGCCTCATCCAAAAGAAATCATGTCTTCTCCACATTTGTCAGCTTAAAGCTACCTACCTATAAACTAGAACGGCATGTCTTTCTTGAATTGTGAATCTACACCTCTGACCATGCCTAATTATTTTGAATTAAATATAAGAGATCATGGAACCACACACACATTGAGGAATCTTGATGAATAAACATGATGTCATGCTTTTTTCATCTGATATGTAAAAGTGTATCTCCTTTCTTTGTTTTGACAATACATAATATAAACAAGAATAGTGAATTTAGTATGTTAATGCATGCTAAATGCATTGGAATTTATATGTCAATGCATATAAACAAGGATAGATCATTTAGTATGCCAATGCATACTAAATGCATTGGTATTTATATGCCAATGCATACTAAATGCATATATATGCCAATGCATACTAAATGCATTGGTATTTATATGCCAAAATGCATGTAAACAAGGATAGTGCATTTAGTATGCCAATGCATAATTTGCATCTTATTTTTTCCTTAAATGAGTTTTTTTTTAAAATAAACAATAAATACCACTGCATTATCTACAAAGTTTCTTGAACATATACACCATTGTCAATATCCTCAAATAACTTTATAGGTGTCTTTTTTTTCCATCTCTACACTTTCTAGCAACATCTCCTATATAGGGTTTTGTGCCAAGTGAAAGCTTTACCCATCCCAAGAGCAGATCTCTTGCACTCCTAGGATTAAGGAGGGACACGAAAATAGTATCACCAAAATGGGAGAGACCTTTTTTCAGACAAGTGAGAAGATGGAAATAGAAATGAAGTTTAGCAAATGAACCAATGAAAACAAGAGCTGGATGCTAGAAGGGCCCTATCAAAATAGAGACACCGAGAAAGAGTGCCAACCCTAGGGCTCGACACACAAGAAAATGATAGACTCTGGCTATGGCACAAGCCTAAGCCCTAGCACAAACATTGGTAGAGGGGATGCCCCCAATCTAGGAGGAACCAAAGTTCGAGTGGGAAATGACTACCCCTTATGGGCTAGTAGAACCCAACTCATAGAAAAGGGAGAAATCCAAAGAATAATTGTACACTAAGGAGGATATTAACAAAATGATAACAAATCTTGATTTTCTTATTTACATGAAAATAATGTTATCAAGGACATGAGAGATTTTCCCAAGGGGGAAGAGGCATTGAAGTAGAAATCCCATGCTTTCCCATAACCTCGAGTAGAGAAGAGTATCATTAAGAGACTAGTCTAGGAGGGCAAAGGGGAAGAGGGGGAGGACATATACATTCACAGAACTAGCTTATGAGCTAACTCCAACCTTAACCATAGCTACCCTAGGAGAAACTCATTTGTTAAGGATAGCAGTAGCTGAAAAAGGTAGGGGGCGGCAAGGGAATTTAGGACTATCCATATACACTTCATAGAACCAGCTTATGAACTAACTCCAGCCTTAACCATAGCTACCCCAACTAATTTGTTAAGGATAGCAGCAACAAGGACAACTGAAAAAGGTAGGGGGTGCTAAGGGCATTGGGGACTTCCCAAATTCAAGCCCCAAGGTAAAATCCGATGAAGCCATATCATATAGAAAAATTAATGCAAAGCTTCAATGGATGGGGATCCCATTCAACATGTGGAAATCTTTGAGTCCATTTGTGAAACATGTGGACACATTGATGAGCTTACCAACATCCATTCTTTTTTCCTAACTTTGGGAGGAAAGGCGCATCAATGGTATATAGGATGCTTAAGCTAGAGGATAATGTCAATTTTTACTTGGCTTAAGAATGTCTTTGTGCCAACGTTTGCTCTAGTAGTGATGATAAGTAAAGCCCAGTGACATAGCTCTACAATTTCGAGTAGCAAGAACGTGACTTGGTGAGGGATTATGTCTCTCATCTTAAGCATTTGAACTCTAAATGTAAGCTTCAGGAGAGGCTCACCAATGAACAGTTATTGCTGTGCTTCCAAAAGGGAATACAAGATCCTAGAATACATGACTTTTTACTTTTGTCAAAACCAACCACATTGCATGCATGTTACGAATCGACTATTGGATTTGAGGATAACAAGTTGGAATTAGCATAGCTTGAGGAAAACAAGACTCCATCCGTGTCTTCCCTAGAGTATCAAGCCATTCACTACTTAGACACTAGGGAAAGGCAAGTAAAAAACATGACTATCACAATGAATCAACCGTTAAGCTAAAGGAGGTAAGGGAGCTTCCCAATAATACACACTTATACCTAACAATACACATATATACCCAAGATGAGAGCTAGTTTGCCCCCCCTCATCAAGTTTTGGTCAAAGAATTACCAAAAGAAAGTGAATATCCTCGTGAGGCTAAACTTAAGCATGATTATTATGAGGAGACATAGGATATTATTCCCGATTTCTACGTCAAGGGACAATGCCAGTGCCCATGTTTCAAACCTCTCTCCAATGGAAGGGGAGAGATATGAATGAAGTAACTCAGAGAGCCTCATTGAAATTACAAAGTCATTGATAAGGACTTCATGGCGGTTAGTAGAGTGCCCATATAAATTGGTTGCTTCTATGCTTAGCAACAACAAGCTCCATAATAAGTAGTAACGGGGCTCCAGCATTTACAAGTATAAAGTGTGGAGTGGACCACCACAACCAAGACATTATGCGTAG
Source organism: Cibotium barometz (assembly GCF_041138505.1). Taxonomy (NCBI): domain Eukaryota; kingdom Viridiplantae; phylum Streptophyta; class Polypodiopsida; order Cyatheales; family Cibotiaceae; genus Cibotium; species Cibotium barometz. The sequence continues at coordinate 12,120,314 of NC_141088.1, read as the reverse complement.
ACATATGGCATTGACTATTAGGAGACATTCAACCCGCTTACGAGAATGGCAACTATGAAAGCTACCATTGCGATGGCTATGTCAAAGAGTTAGTCTTTACATCAGACAAATATAAAGAATGCATTCTTATATGGTGAGTTACAAGAATAAGTTTACATGATGTAGCCATGAGTTTATAAGAGCGATACACATCTAGATTTTGTGTGTAGGTTACACAAAGCCTTGTATAGCTTGAAGTAAGCATCCAAAGCATGGTCAAACAAGATTGGGGAGTATCTTCTTCCAATGTAAACTATTTTAGTGCCATTAGAGTAGAAAACTGAGTTTTTTGTAGATAGAGGTGATATTTTAGAGGACCCCACTATATGTACAGGTGCATGGTAGGAGCTTGATCTACAGGAGCATTTCTAGGATAAATTTGAGTTATGCTATTGGACTTGTGAGTCAGTTCATGCAAGCCCCTAGGAAGCCACACTTAGATGTGGCTAGATGGATTCTTAGATATATAAAGGCCACTTTTAGAGGACCCCATAATGTACAGGTGCATAGTAGGTAGCTTGATCTACATGACCGGTACTAGGAAAAATTTGAAGTATGCTATAAGACTTATGAGTTAGTTTATGCAAGCTCCTAGGAAGCCACACTTGGGTGTGGCTAGATGGATTCTTAGATACATTAAGGCCACTATTGATTATGGACTTTAATGCTAGCAGATAGATACAACTACATGGGTATATAAATGTTGATTGGGTTAGTAGTGTCTTAGACAAGAGATCTACTAGTGGTTTTATGTTTTCATTTTGGAGTGCAGTTGTGAGTTGCAGCACCAACTAGAAATAGCCAACAATTGCCTTGTCAAGTATAGAGGTAGAATACACGGGTGCTACTATGGTAGCTTATGAGGTAGCATGCTTTCATTTGGGAGTGATATTGCAAGTTGTAGCGATAAGAAATAGCCATGTCTATATAGGAAGGAATATTGTGATAACATAAGTAGCATAGAGTTGGTCAATAACCCAATCTATCATGCTAGGACAAAGCACATTGTGTATTATCATTTTATGAGGGAGAAAGTTCTAGAAAGCGATGTGGAGTTGGAATATATTAGCACAAAGGATTAGGTGGTTGACACATTCATGAAGGCATTATTAGATACATAGAAGCTTTGTAAGTTTAAGATCTTACTTGTTGGAGTACAATGTGTGGAGTTAAGCTCAAGAGGGAGTATTGATATATCAAGCTCAACTAGTGTTATAGACATTAATCACCCACCTGGGTGATAGCTTCTACACTTATGCCACTAACTAGGTTGGTGAGATTATGAGCGATATGCCACCAGTGGTTTATAGACTATGTGTGATAGCAACCACTTTGATGTACTAGAGTCATGGCATAGCTATAATGCTAGCTCATTTAGTTAGGTTCACACTATGGACAGGCCTTTGTATGCTATAGTAGGAGAGTACTTTGCCTTATAGTATGTACTCTTATCTCTTTATGTTGCGCGGTTGTAGAGAAGAGAAGAGAAGAGTGCTTTGGCTTATAGTATGTACTCTTATCTCTTTATGTTGTGGTTGTAGAGTAGAGAAGAGAATAGAAGAAAATTCAACCATCCATCTCTCTTGTGTGCTTATCTACTCTTTTATGTATGTATTACTTGCAAGGAGATCAAGCTTACTCTTTTCCCCACATTCTTGTCACCAAATATCCCAATGTGGAAAAATAGATTGAGAAACTTGAAACAGAGCAAAGGGATTAGTTAGAGAAGCCAAGGAAAAAATTAACAAAAGCTAAAAAGTAGTAAATCTCTTGAGACAATGTACCCCCATAAGGCAAAAAAGTGGATTAGACATTCTAGAGCCAATTTAAGAACAAGGGGAGTAGCAAGACTTAACTCCATGAATGGATCAAATGACGTTATGAATAGAATGTTTCAAATAATTGATGAGGTGTATACTCCTAGATCCAAAGGTGGGATTGAACATTTGGTTAGGGAAAGCAAGGTAGCATACAAACCACATAATGTAACTAGCCTAATGTGCATTCTTATCATCATAGGTCAAAATGCCGATTGGACCATTGCTTTAATCCTACCTTATGTAGAGATATAATGTTAGTATCCACTCAATTCCCACCTCTAAGCATGTATCTCACATCGATGTCTGGTGCACATGTGTAAAGCTCCACATTATTATGAGGAGAAGCCATTAGTGCACGTGTTTTGTTTGGTGGAAACCCTAGCTTCTTTAGACGTCAATGGGGTGGTTATTATGACCATTAATGGTAAGGAGATGGTCAGGGGTTTGAGCATTAGTAGTTGGGGCCTAGGACGTTAGTCCCAGATGGGGGGTCCTAGGGGGCCAGCGGGACCTTGGCAAGGGTTTAGGGGCGAGAGCCCTCAGTCCAATAGTTTGGGTTCATTATTAGTGGGCAGTGGTTGATTGGGAGGCATTGAGGGGCAGTGACCATATTTATGTTGCATAACTACCCGCATCGTATACACCTCGGGGGGGGGGGGGGGGGGTCACTATATGTAAATCCTCTATATCACGTGCATTCAAGGCCTATTTAAAAAGTCCCTTATCTGTGAATTTTTGAGCGAATATAATATATCATTTCCTATTAAAATCTGTAATTTTTTTTCAAAATACAATAAATAAATCCCCTCTGTAAATATATTTCTGTAAGTTTTAAATATTTAAAATGTCCTTCTATTGAACCCACGTGATACTTACATATTTATATGAGTGACCCCCCCGAGGTATACACACCCATCACACCACCTATAGTATTATATATGGACATAGTTATCACACACAAGCTAAGGTATTCAATGCTTGTTAAGTATCCACACCCTCTACACTTAGTACATACATATAGAGTCTGTCTAGATCACCATCTAGGCTCTACTTGTTGGAGAGCGCACGAGTAGGAACATCTCCATCATATTATACCTATCTCAAAATTTTAAATTCTCTCCATTCTTTGTCTATTGCATTCTCTCCATTCTCTATCTATTGCATTTGTTTTGATATCTATCTTTTTGTTTATGGTATATTCTTATACGGTATCAAAGCATAGGTGCTTTAAGCAAACATAGTGTATAAAGCCTAGTTTTTCTTTGCAAAGAATACTAGGAGTGATGGCTTTTAGCTTAGTTATCTACTACTATTGTTGATGCACTAGTCTTGCACATTCGTCCATGAGCTTTCACAAAAGCAAAGCTTGATGGGATAAACTACACCCTCTAGAAATTCAAAATCAGCACCATTCTAGACTTTTATGAGCTTCTAGAAACTATTTTGGGAATGGATGTGGAACCAGTGGTGGGAAACGCTGACCCTAACAAACAACACAAACACACTTTCACTAGATACTACACTTCTTCGGCCTGGAAGAGGTGTATTGTTGATGCAATTTGTGCCATCATCACTAGTGTAAGTGATTGCATTCTTACTCCAATATTCAACACATAACTAAGGTATGAGAGACTTGGACCATACTGTGAGGAATTAGTTTGAGACTCGAAATTAGACCAAGATTCAGAACCTAGAGAATTAGCTTACTGCCTAAGAAGTTTTCTAGAGAAGAAGTCGTTGAAGCATTTATCACAGTAATAAAAAATCTACAAGATCAAATGGATCCTATGGGGATTACAAAGATCAATGAGGAAATAACCCGGAGGTGCATATGAATTCTTTCACAAAAGTATGATAGCTTCGTTACGGCACTTAATACTCAGGTGGTAAGAGTACCACCTTTATCATTTAAAGAATTTAGTGCTATGTTGCTTAAGGAGGACATATGACTAAAGACTTGCGATGGTGGTGATGCTGCATTTTTGGCCATTTCTAAAGGAAAAGGTGTAGCATCTTCTATGATTACAACCAGAAGAAGCCAAAGAAGAAGTTTCAAGAGAGCCCCTATTACTGTGAATAACAAGAAGGGTCACACTATCAAAGACTATAGAAATAAGCAAGTTGATGAGAAGAATGGCACCCTGAAGTCTTCATGGAAGGGAAAGGAGTTAGTTAATAATGTCGAGATTGAGCTTGAACTTTGGGTCACCATTGTTAAAGAGGAATGGTTATCTGCTTAGGCTCCAATTGTTAATGATTCATGGATTTTGAATAGTGGAGCATTCCAACACATGTAAAAAGGACTAGCATAGTTTGTGGAAGCCTCTACATGAACTCATCATAGTGTTGGGAATAATGCTAAATGTCTAGTGAAAGGGTATGGAACCGTCTCTTTTGTGGAAGTTATAAGTGAAGAAAAGAAGTTGCTAGACATGCTCTATGTACTTGAAATCAAGAGGAACCCGACGATGATAAATCACGGGCCTGAAGTATGCTTTACGAAAAGTGAAGCAAAAATTTGAGATGCTGCTAGCAAGTTAGTTAAGTAAAGGAGTAAGTCATAATAATCTATACGAGTTGAGTGCCCTTAAAGAGTCTATAGATAAGAGCACAAGCAAAATTTGGCACGAGCAATTTGGTCACATCAAATTTGGAGTGTTGAAGGAGATGCAGAAAAAGAGTATGGTAGCTAATTTGCCTACATTTTTAAAATTGCAAGAACCATGTGAGGCTTGCATGATGGGCAACCAACAACACAAGGCACTTTCACAGAAGAGCAGCAATAGGGCAAAGACTCCTCTAGAGTTGGTATATGTTGATCTTGTGGTAAGATGCCTTGGGGGGATCTTCTTAATTTATGATGTTAGTTGATGATTACAGTAGCAAGATGTGGTTTTATTTCCTTTGGGATAAGGCTAAATCTTTTGGTAAGTTTAAATAGTGGCATAAGCTTGTAGAGAATGAGACAGGAATCTGAACTGAATAATTAGGATTTGCATCCTTAATTAGTGATTTTTGGTCGATACTTGTGGAATCACGTCGTCGTGATTCTGTAGTTTGCAAAATCACAACTATGATTTTTGATCTACACGTGAATTTTTGACAAATCCATCTGTTCTGTAATTTTTGGGTTTACGCATTAAAAGGACCTTATCTCTGATAGATTCCATCTTATTTGATCGTGATCACGGATCATGCATCACGGTCCATGATTATCGATCATGCGTGTGACTGACAAATCATAAATCACAATTAAAAAACATGGTTCGTGGTTACCATGTCACTAAATCATCGTGATAGAACTTGATAATTTGATAAGATAGACTCTGAAACAGTTACCAAGGGTATCTAAGAACTCATTTGAATGCTGGTTTGGGTAAAGACCATCACCATGATTCTGTAGAGGATCATGGCCCCATGACTCTCAACCTTGAAAAATCATGTCAACAACTAATATCTTTAGGATCAATAGGAGTAAAGCTCATGGATGTTTCTAGAAACTTTTTAACTATAGGGGAACTTGTGATTAGCTGAGAATAAACTGCAATTTTGACGTGATTTCTATTATAGGATCACACCCATGTATCACAACCATGATTTTATATACATCTATTATGATTCTATAAAAACCTATCATTTGTAGACGTGATAATTCTAAGTGTGTGCAAATATAAAATTTTGGCCATTTAAAACCATTTCATGCACTTAAGCTCGGGAAGGCTTGTTTGGTGATGACATCGCCCCTAATGATAGTGCATCTAACCAACGAGGATCCTACAACTAGAGAAGCCTAGGGTTAGCTCACATGGTCAGCACACAACGGAGTGTGTGTACTTTACACAGGATGAATTCTTTTGAACGATCAAGTAGTGAGCCATCCATGGAGAATCCTCTAATGAGAAAGTGGCAAGGGAGAAGGCCACTTCTTCTCCAACGCTGTCTGCTAGAGGGTTCATGGGATTAGCATGAGGAATCCTAGGATATAGACATAAGCCTAAATGGGAAGCTCTATACATTGTTGAGGGACAATCATCGAATGCAGACCAAGAAGTGAGCACTACAAGACGTGGAAGTATAGGGCAATAACTAAGGGAGGAACCATCGCCCCAAGGATGAGTAATCCTCAATGCGTGGTACACCATACTCCAAGGATATGAAGGGATCATATAAGTCCCAAAGAACATGGGAAATATACTTCCCCACTTTCAGAGAACTAAAGATTAAGGAATGATTGAGAGAACCACAAGCCCAACTTAGAAGGCTTGAATGAGAGAAGACTAGCTCGAAGTTGGCTTAGAGACGTGCCTTTGATACAATGCATGGAGAAGATTCTTCCAATCTCAGGTAATTGAGGCATGAATAGGACTTGGCCACACGAGGTAGTGCTATAAAGGATGAACATGTAATATAGGAGGGTATGCCAACTCTAGAGCCTATTCCAGAGGAGCCTTGAGAAGATGTAGATGCTAACGTCTCTCAGGGAATAAGGAACTATCATGAGGAGATTCGTAGAAAACTTACACCAAGGTTGGGGTAGATGCGATGTTAAGAACCCAAGAATTCCATGAGTACATGAGAGGCATGTTGATCCAAGGAGGAAGCCTGGGAGAAGTTGTCTTGGATGATGGTGTAAACAGGAACCTAGAAACTTTCCCATTACCACCTAACCCAAGGGTGCATGTAAATTGACATGTCGGAGCCACAAGAGGCCGAGGCAAGGGGGGGACATATAGGATGGAATATGAGGCCTCAAAAAGGGAGCCAATAAGAGTAACCCCTCATATGGGAATCGCAACACCCCACTGACCTATTAAGGATGGCTAAAGAAATAGGAAGGGGGGTTTCTAGGGAGTTAGGTACTACACCGACACCACAAAGAGCAACACCAATCAAGCCCAATCATGTGGCACGATTAATGTCAAAATTCTTAGGTGATGGCGATGCCATATAACACTTGGAGATATTCAAATCGATGTGCGAGATTGTGGACCAATCAGTGACCAAATGAAAATATTTTATTTTTCCTTATACTAGAAGGGAAGGCACATCAATCGTATTGATTGCTTAAGCCGGACGAAAAGATTAATTTCACACAACTTAAGATTGTGCTTGTACCTAGTTTTACACGAAGCAGAGACAAGTGGAGCCCTGTGGCTCAATTATATAACATCAAGCAAGAGGAGCAGAGATTACATGACTCATGTTGTGTGCAAGCATTAAAAATCCCAAAAGTCAAGAGAGAACCATTAGCTAAATTGTTTACACGAATGATGGGAAGGAGAAGAATAGCAAAGGAGGTGGGACGAGGAGACTCTGCACTAGTAATTCAGAATGGTTTGAATGATGAATGGTCAAAACTACATTCATTGAGTCGAGCCAAGAAAAGGTGCTAAGAAGAAAAAAGAAGAAGCAACATGGAAGGAAACCGAACTGGTTGAAGAACTCCAAACACTGAGGGGAGTGGGTGAATACCCAAATGCTCAGAAAGAGATTGAAAAGCTAGAGGCCACATAATAATTAGCCCGAGAAGGTCAAAACATGTTTGAGGGATGATTTTTAGACTAGTCGAGCTATTAATATAATCTATCTTGGGCAAAATATCACAAAGGAAGCAACATGGCTAAATGTGCTGGAGACTATTTTAGAACGCAGTGAGGGTGAAATCAACTCAAAAGAAGAAGTAGGGTACCCGAGCTACAAAATCCTAAGGCAAATCCGTTTGTGCAAAAACCTCGTTAATAACCCCACCAATACCAAACCTTGCACCAAACCTTGCACACGAATACTTGGAAGAGGAACGGGAAGCAAGAATGGGTCTGCAAGCAACAAAACAGGTATGGGTGCCCAAAAGGAAACCAAATCAAAGACCTGGACTCAATACATCGACTTGTAAGGTCACTAATGGAGATAGAAGTCAATGCACAGTGGCAATGTGACTGGGAAGCCACAAGAACCTAAGCAAAAGCCACAAGAACCTTCCTAACTTGATGCCACAAAAGATGCTAAGCAAACTAGGGTGAAATAGGTGAATCACCCAATTCCCTGCCCCAAAGCAAAGCTATCATAGTAGTAGACCCACAAGGCCACATGTCCAAGAAGAAAGACATGTTCACATAAGAACCTACTACAACTTCTATGGACTAGGGATTGATTTAGTGGATGGAGCAAGAGTTGCTACGTTCCATAGACAAGCTGTAAATGCTACACCAACACACTCCTTCTGCATCACAACCCTCATCCAGATATGCTTGGGCCTATCCCATGGAGCATCAAGCTAGAAAATCACAATGATCCTGCACAACAGGCCTTCAAGGACTAACTAACTAACACTCTAAGAGTACTAACATCCTCTTTGACAAACTCAGATTCACCATCATGATCCTACAGAATCATGGTCATGATTTTGCAAAATCATATCACATAACTCTTTTCTAGAATTTGCCTAAAAGTCTAAAATTAGTCCTAAATTGCATCATGATCCAATATAGACCCTTTCAAGACCATACCCTCACTGTCTTGTCACCGTGATTCTTGAGGACGAATCATGGCCATGATTCTCATCATACCATAGAACATGAGTTGAGAACATGAGTTGAACCTAATCTTTTCTAAGCTATGGGAGTATCATATTCCTAGTAAGGATGGAATCGCATGCTCCTTAGTACTTTCATACGATGTGATTACATAGAGATCATCACGAGTTGTGATCATGGCCATGGATGACATGATCACACTAATTGCTGTTGTGATCCATGACACACATCCCAAGACCAATTGATGTTGCATGTGTCACATGTATTTGTCGATTAGCCGTGCTCGCCCCGTGATCCCCCTAGCTATAAAGAGACAATTTCTTTCATTATTTGCATTGTTTTCCATCATTTTTTATCTCTTCTTCATCTTCTTTGAGCACTTGAACGTACGCCTGCATCCATAGCTTTCTGCATGTGTCTCGCTCACCACCGGCAGCACCACTCACACTAGGTAGGACTCATGTGCTCTAACTTCGCTTCTTTTCATTGCGCTTGTTTTATATCTTTCACTGTGGTAAGAAAAACATACTCAAGAGGCGGGTAGGTTAATCCCAATATCTACCTTGTTCTCTTTCACTTGTTTTCAGACCCTCCACCCATTGAACACCTCTCTTTAAGCTCTTCAATTCACTAAGAACATAACTATTATTGTGCACTTTGCACAATCACGGTCCCAAACCTTGAGACTACATAATCACATCCAATCAAACATCAATTAACCTCTCCATAAAAACACGGAGTTGCCAATTGCAACAATTCATGATCAAACACATCCATGAGTAATCGTGATTTTGCAGTCTGCACACTGTAAAATCATGATGCATGACTAACACATCACTAATCACGATGCCACATCACTAATCTCATGCCTCAAAAATCATGATTATTTGGTATGGTCTCAATCTCTGATTCATGTCTTGGTTTAACTTGTGGTTTCAAAATTCCTTTAACCCATTCTTTTACGTATAAGAATATAGCACAATGGAAAGATAGATTTTTAAAAAAGTGTAATAGATAATGTAATAGATAGAGAATATAGAGAATTTAAAATTCTAAGACAGGTACAATGTGATGGTGCTATCCACCTGTGTGCTCTTAACTAGAGCTTAGATGGCATTCTAGATAGACTCTTGATGGAGGATGTACTATGTGTAGAGGATGTGGATACTCACAAGAATTAGATACCTTATCTTGTGATATAACTATTTCCATATATATTGTTATGTACATGGTGTGGTAGGCACATATACAACGCATGTGGTTACATGGCATAGACGCAATCACTGCTCTTAATGACAACCACACTCACTAATAATGAACCCATACCATTGGGCCAGGGCTCCCACCCCTAGACCCATATTAGGGAGCTGCTGACCCCCTTAGGACAACCCAACTAGGGATAACGCCTTGGGTCCCCCAACGAATGCTCAAACCCCTAACTCTTAAACATCATTGGTCATAATAACAACCCCATCAATGTCTAAGCCGGGGTCCCCACCAAAGACACATGCACCAATGGTTTCTCCTCATAATATATTATAGGGGCCTTTATAAATGTGCACCAAACATCAATGTGAGATACATGCTGAGAGGTGGGCATTGAGTATATACTAACACCTCCCCTCGATGTCTGCCCAAAGACAAATTATGTTATGGCCCAATGCCAAGTCAATGAAGATGCCAAGTGAGCTGGTCATTCCCAAGAGCCTTGGTGAAAATGTTGATGTAGTTCTAGTTCGTGGAATAGTACTCCAGATCCACTATCTCATCCTTAATAAGCTCTTGCACATAATGTAATTGAATATCATTATGCTTCATTCGAGCATGAAACATAGGGTTTTTGGCAATAGCCATGCAACTCTGATTGTCGCATTACAAGGTTGTAGCCTCACTAATTTAAACTCTGATGTTCATGAAAATTCTCCTCTGCTATACTACTTCACAAGCAACAAAATAAGATGCCTTGTACTTAGCTTCTATAGAATAAAGTGCCACTATAGGCTGCTTCTTGTTGCTAATCCAAGAGAAAGCACCAAAACTGAGCAAAAGACAATATCTAGAAATTGCTTTTCCTAGAATCACAATCTCCTACCTAACGTGAATTTAATGGTATTAAAAATTGTTGGCTGGAGGAATGGAAAGTTGAAACATACATGGGAGTCTCTTTCCATAGCTTCTTTGAATTCCATAGCCGTGAATCTTCTTCTGTGATAGGCATGTGTTAACACATTCTTAGGGTTAACAAGAACTACCACCATTATCTTACATCAAGGAGTCAAGGTAGATACACCAAAGAGTCATACATAGCCGTGAATCTTCTTCTGATAGGCATGTGTTAACACATTCCTAGGGTTAACAAGAACTACCACCATTATCTTACATCAAGGAGTCAAGGTAGATACACCAAAGAGTCATACGTTCAAGATATGAAGCAATGGTGTCCAAAGCTATAACTTGGATGAGCGCCTGTAATGGTGTGATAGAGTATTTATGGTGATTCTCGCTTCAAGAGCATGTAGTAATAAGTTAGGATGAAGTCCCAAGTGATGTACTTCATGGATATATTATGAGAGTAGTCATTGTAATAGCATTAGGCCTCTTATGAGCCTAAAGTCCCCGGGTGGCCATAGTTTAAGTGAGTGTGAACACTTATGGCTATGCATATAAGTGAATATCTCTCATAATACAACATACTCTCCCATTGTGCAATTGAGTCTTTCTCTTGCTAATCTCTCTCCCTAATGCATGCTAGTGAGTTTGTGTGAGTGAAGTGAGGTGAGAGGAGGGACAAGTACCCATAGTGCAATGCAGTAGCGGTGTGACAATGCTCACTCGCGGGGAGGCGCGGTGGAATTGCTTCTCAAGGAGTTGTAAAGCTTGGAGACCTCAAGGTTTACGAGCTTGGACACTGGAAAGATCCTCTCACAAAAGTTGCAGTTCACCAGGTAATCTCTTATTGTGTTTCAAGGGGGGGGATTAGAGTGAGCCATAACATTTTTAACGCCACTGCCCAAGGAGCCATTCCTTAGCTTTTTCTATTGTTTTTCCTCTAATCTATGCATTACCCCTTGCCCATTATCTTAATTAATGGTTTCCCATGAAAAAGATGTGGATTTGATGGTGATTTGTGTGTGATTTGGTGTAGAATAGCTCTCTTTTTTGTTTTTGTAAAGAACGCTTTTAGCTTAATTTTTTTATTTTTGTTGCTAATGTGGTTTTTAATATTCTTAGGGCTTGCACATAGTTTGTATATATTAGGCTTAGTTTTCATCCATTGCATCAAACAATGCAATAGAATGCAGTTTTAGTGAATGTTAGCTCTCTTTAGTGTTAAACATAGAACTAATATCATTAATTTTAGCATAATTTGTGTATTTTTTGTTGAAATTGTTTGCATTAGAGGATTAGGAAGCATTAGGAGTAGCTTAATCCTTTAAAAAATTTCTCAAAACCATCAAAAAACCTTTGAATTTGACTAATTTCTCTTAATGGACTGGTTTTTGGCATTAAGAGTAACTAATCCACTTCAAGGGATAAAAATTTAAAAAATGTGTTATTTGGGGTCTAAATTGATCATGTGAGTAGTCGAAAGTAGTGTTTTTGAGTGTTTTGAGAGCATCTAGATGCCTCAAAATACCTAATTACATCAATTTCTTCATCAATTGGAGGAATTTGACCCTCTTTACTTAATTTTACCTTAAAAGAAGAGACCAAAATTAAGAGTCTAATTAATCTCCTATTTTAGATTAATTTACACATTTGTTGATGCATATAGCTTAGCATTTCCTTGCTCTATCCAATGATGTGCTCAATTGTGCAAATTAATTAAAGATTAGTGGTTAATTAGAGCCCTTGATTAGTGTAAAAGAGAGAAAGATGAGTGAAAGAATTAATCCTTGATTAGTTCTTAATTACCTTTTTACATAACTCATTAAGGTTAATGAGCATTCAATGAGTAGATGCCCATGAGTTATCAAATTGTCCATTTTGGGGGTCATTTATGAAGGGTGTAAGGGGGTGTCATAAAAAGGTTGACTTTTTGATTCCCAGAGTTAAGCATGGTTAGTTCCTTTTAGGATATAATTTAAGGTTATTTAGGAGTGGTTATCCACAAAGTAGGTAGTGGAGGGGAATCCCTCGATCTTTCTGTTGTCCCTCTCTTTATATTTTAAAGAGGAGTTGCATTTGGCTTTAACAATAGGGAGCATGTGAAAAGTCTTCAAAAGCTATGATTTATAAAGCACAAGGAACTTTTGGTGGTTCCCTATATAGTGAACTTTACCATATATAGGAAATTCTGAGAGATTTCCTGGTTATGTTGATGGAAATTTCCTATATATATCTAAACAATTGTATTCCCCATTTACTCAATCCTCTACATGTAGGAAATATGGGCTTATATCTAGGTAATTCAATTTTATATATAGGAAATATGGGCCAGTATCTAGGTAATTAAATTTCCTATATAGAGAGTATGAGCAAATATCTAGATAATTCAATTTACTATATACACAATATGGGCCAATATCTAGGTAATTCAATTTCCTATATAGAGAATGAATAAGAAATATAGGCTATTATCTAGATAATACAATTTCCTATATAGAGAATGGATTGCATATGTGGAGAATTGAACCACAAATGAGTAAAAAATTAGTCATTTTTAAAAAATTGGTTACTTTGAAACTTTTATACTTAATTAATCAAGCATCAATATTATTACAAATTGAAATACTTAAATTCCTCTCTCTCTCTCTCTCTCTCTCTCTCTCTCTCTCTCTCTCATACACACACACACAAAAAAAAAACTCAATGTAACATACGTAAAAATGTAGGTATGTCCTCTCATCTTATATCAAAAAGTAAGAGAATTATTTTACCAATACTAGCATGCCCATATTCAAGCTAAACGGCCACCTACCTTAGAAACTAAGGTTTCCTCTCTCCTCATCAAATAGACAGATATTCTCTCTCTCTCTCTCTCTCCCTCTCATATGTAATCCAAAACCTTAGATCGTTATCTCTCTCTAATGTGTCGCAGTAGTAATTAATGATTATAGTAAGGTTTTACACCTTAGCGAAAATGTCTCCCTCTCTCCCCTTCTTAGTGTGTTCATGTCCATCTCTTTTTCTCACTTTGTGTCAAACGTCTCTTAGAATGTAACTTTTTAAAAAAAAAACAACGTATACAATAGCCTTTATCTCTCTTTCACTAGGTCATTGCCTAACAAGAAAATACTACACACAACATATTTAAAGCCTCTCTCCAAACTCTCCACCAAAATATGAAAACCTCTAGAGCTTTGAACCTCCAATCATCCACACGTCAAGAGTTCATCTCTAAGGAGCTCTAAGGTTACCTCTCACCACTTCAAATTGATTAATCAAAAGAAAAATTGGGAAAGCATATTAAGCTTGCACTAAGTTAAAATATATACAAATAGGACAAAATATTTGTGTTGATATTGTGAATCAATGGGAAAGAACATTTTGCATGGGAATGGTGAGAAAGAGTGAGTGTTCTGATAGAAGCTACGTACATAGCTTTCAAAGGGTAGCTATAGAACCTCTTAAGATCTCATAATACCATATCCATGAGTTCATGATCTTTCTTAAGATCTCATAATTTATGTAAGATCTCATATAATTTCATAAAATCTTGTTAGAGATCTAATGAGATCATAAGATCCATAAGACTTCCTCTATGAGCCCATAGGATACATAAGGGTTGAGAAGGGCTCATCGAACTTAGCCTGGTCCTAGTGCTTATAAAATTTTAAGATGATCAAAGCTAAGTTCCCTAGGACTGTACCCAGACAATAGATTTTCTCCTAGTCTTAGGTATGCTAGCTGTGAGAACAACATTGAGAGAGTGATGCCAATGTCCCACTCATTAGATTGCTACTTTGTGGAGATACAATGTTTCTTGTGTCATTTAAACCAATCACCAACCCACTCTCAAAACTAGGAATCTTTGGCACTGACATAGGAGATGCCAAGATAGGAGAGCAAGAGATAGACACTAGCGCTACACTAGCATAACTATAGCCATGATAAATTAATCCATCAAAACCAGTGCAGCTATAGCTCTAATAGTGATATTTTTTTGCCCCCAATTGTCAATGACTCTGTGTCACTTAGATGAGAATAAGTTTTTAGCATTCAAAAAAACGTTATAATGCTGCCCAATTCAAACCTTACAAAAACACATATGCAAGTGACAAGCTAGAGAAGCAAGGAACTTGCTCTAGGAAACAAAATTATATTTAAAGACTTGAGTCTTAAAGTAAAGATATCATGCCATGAGTACTTGGCCCACAAATAATTATAATAGTTCAAAATAAAAGTGGACACAATAGTTGCTTTATACTCATAAGAGAAGTAAAAGTGGACACAAGTGTTGCTTTATGCTCATAAGAGTTCTTTAAACTTAATATACATTTGCCACTGTGCTTCTTCCTTTCCATATTAAGGCGGTAGTCATAAACATGATTTTTATTGCATGACTAGGAATCGTTTGCTAGGAATCATTTGAGAAGTAAAAGTGAACACAAGAGTTGTTTATGCTCATAAGAGTTCTTTAAACTTAATATAAATTTGCCACTATGCTTCTTCCTTTCCATATTAAGGTGGTAATCTTTAACATGATTTTGCTTGCATGTATACAATTTAGATTAATGTGATCACCTTATAATGTCTAAGCTCATATTTTATGACCACATAGTGCATGGTAGAAACTCTTAAGATCTCATAAGACCATATATGAGGTCATGAAATTTCCTAGATCAATGTGATCACCCTTTAATGTCTAATATTAGCTTTTATGACCACATAGTGTATGGTAGAAGCTCTCAAGATGTCAAAGACCATACATGAGCTCACAATCTTTCTTAAGATCTCATAATTAATGTAAGATCTCATAATTTATGTAAGAGCTCATATAATTCATGTAAGAGCTAATATAATTTCTTAAAATCTTGTTAGAGATTGAATGAGATCATAAGACCCATAAGACTTCCTATGAGCTCATAAGATCACATAATTTATGTAAGAGCTCATATAATTCATGTAAGAGCTAATATAATTTCTTAAAATCTTGTTAGAGATTGAATGAGATCATAAGACCCATAAGACTTCCTATGAGCTCATAAGATCACATAAGGGTTAAGAAGAGCTCATAGAACTTATCTTGGTCCTTTCACTTATAGAATCTTGAGATGATAAAAGATAAGGTCACTAGAAATGACTAGGTTTCTTCTTTAACATATTGCTATCATAGTCTTTCATGATTTCTAATCTATTGGAAACACTCCATTGTTTTTTCTAAAAGCTTTGTTCTTATGATTCCTCGGGATCTCTCTTATCTGATTTAAATCAAGACTTAGGGCATGGTTGCCAAATATGGATAGAACTTGTGAATATTTCTCTATGGCTTTGGCACTTTCTAGTGGTCTAGCTAAGGGTTTGATTCACTCCATGTTCTATATCCATTCATGCTCTCCAATCACCAACCCACTCTCAAAACTAGGAATCTTTGGCACTTACATAGGAGATGCCAAGATAGGCCCACAAATAATTATAATAGTTCAAAATAAAAGTGGACACAATAGTTGCTTTATGCTCATAAAGCGAAGTAAAAGTGGACACAAGAGTTTCTTTATGCTCATAAGAGTTCTTTAAACTTAATATACATTCGCCACTGTGCTTCTTCCTTTCCATATTAAGGCGGTAGTCATAAACATGATTTTTCTTGCATGACCACATAGTGTATGATGGTAGAAGCTCTGAAGATCTCATAAGACCATATATGAGGTCATGAATTTTTTCTCTAAAAGCTTTGTTCTTCTTATGATTCCTTGGGATATCTCTTATCTGATTTAATTCAAGACTTAGGGCATGGCTGCCAAATATGGATAGAACTTGTGAATATTTCTCTATGGCATTGGCACTTTCTAGTGGTCTAGCTAAGGGTTTGATTCATGCCATGTTCTATATCCATTCATGCTCTCCAATCACCAACCCACTCTCAAAAAACTAGGAATCTTTGGCACTGACATAGGAGATGCCAAGATAGGCCCACAAATAATTATAATAGTTCAAAATAAAAGTGGACACAATAGTTGCTTTATGCTCATAAGCGAAGTAAAAGTGGACACAAAAGTTTCTTTATGCTCATAAGAGTTCTTTAAACTTAATATACATTCGCCACTGTGCTTCTTCCTTTCCATATTAAGGCGGTAGTCATAAACATGATTTTTCTTGCATGACCACATAGTGTATGGTAGAAGCTCTTAAGATCTCATAAGAGATAATAGATAAGGTCTCTAGAAATGACTAGGTTTCTTCTTTACCAATCTTGGTATCATAGTCTTTCGTGATTTCTAATCTATTGGAAACACTCCATTGTTTTTTCCAAAAGCTTTGTTCTCATGTATATATATATATATATATATATATATATATATATATATATATATATATATATAATACATATGTATATACATATATTATATATATGTATATTATATACATATGTATATAAATATATAAATATATATATATATATATATATATATATATATATGTATATACATACATACATACATACATGCATACATATATATATATACATACATATAATATATATATATGTATATACATATGTTAGTATATTTTTTTAAATCTAATTAAAATTTTTAACATAGTTAGCATTTTTAATATGTATGTATGTTTTTAACTTATGTATATAATATATATACATATATATGTATATGTATATATATATATATATATATGTATATGTATATATATATATATATATATATATATACATGTATATATATACATACATACATACATATGTATAATATATATATATATATATATTATTATATACATATGTATATATATATATATACATGTATATATATATTATATGTATTTCGTGATTTCTAATTGATTAGAAATGCCAGCTGTTTGTAGGTCCCCCTCCATTAATTATTCTCGCCCGTTACACCTAACCCATGGAGATTCTTCTTGTGCGCTGCAGTTCCATGCGAAACACTAAGGATACGTCCAGTTGCTGCCCACACCATACTGCAGCTTCAGCTCAAGCAAGTCGTGCAGCTCGCTCTTTACGCTTAGCATGCCTTCCGAATCCTCCTCCGCCATTTGATTGAAGCTCGACGTGGCCTAGCACCTCCGCAAGTGCTTCGCCAATAGCTTCCTCTGCAGACAGCTGCCCTTATCCTGCAGTCCTGCCCACAGCCCCACCATGACATTAGCCGCTGCCTCCCTCTCATAAGTGTCTGCTGATTCTAAGGCAACACTCGCAGCTTCATATCCAGCTGGTAGGTCTCCAGCTTCTGCCCCCTGCTGTGCTGGCTGCCGCCCCTCTTAGACGTCGCCTCAAAAACCTCCCAGGTTAGTACATTAAATTTTTTTTAAATCTAATTAAATTTTTTAAACATAGTTAGCATTTTTAATATGTATTTAAATTTAGCATTTTAATTAATATATTTTGTATATATGTATATAATATGTATATACATATATATATAACATGTATATATATATATACATATATATATATATATATATATATATGTATGTATATGTATATGTATATAATATACATATAAGTTATTATACATTAAATGTTTTTAATTTAATTAAAATTTTTAATATATTATAATATATATAATATTAATATATATACATATGTATATATATGTGTGTGTGTATATATATATGTGTGTGTGTGTGTGTGTGTGTGTGTGTGTGTGTGTGTGTATTATATACATTATACATATGTATAATATGTATAACATGTATATATATATTATATATATACATATGTATAATGTATATAATATATATACATATATATATATAATATATATACACATATATATGTATATATAATATGTATAGTTAGTGTTTTAATTAATATGTATAATTTAATATATATAATATTAAATTATATATATATATATATACATATGTATATAATATATATATATATATGTATATACATACACATATACATATGTATATAATATATATATATATATGTATATACATACATATATAAATATATGTACATATATATATATATATATATATATATGTACATATATATATATATGTATATATATATACATATGTATATAAATATATATACATACATATATATATATATGTACATATATATATATATATATATGTATAATGTTTAATGTATAATGTGTATATATATTATATATATACATATGTGTATATATATATATATATATATATATATGTATGTATATATATATATATATATATATATGTATAATGTTTAATGTATGTATACGTATGTATATACATACATTATACATATGTATATGTATATACATATATGTTTTGAATATATGTTTTCCACCCATGTTGGTCTATTAATTCAAACACCATTGTGTGAGATTAGCTTACATCATTGTGTGGGATTAGCTTACACCATTGTGTGAGATTCTTTCTTTAACAAAGTAGAGAGAGAGAGAGAGAGAGAGAGAGAGAGAGAGAGAGAGAGATGTTATATGTTGTATTTCACTAACAATACTACATTTCCATTTCAGATGGCAACAATAGATAATAGTCTACGGAGATGTAAATGTAATTACAAAAGCAGGCATTCACATCTTGGTTATGAAGATGTGAGTAGAAGAATATATTATTCACATTGTCACCAAGACTTACATGGAAATATACATCCATCGGTTTTGGTAAATGTGAGTGAGCTTAATTCTATGGAAAATAATAGGTCGATGCATGGAGAGCCACCCAACTCATCTATTGGACGAAGGAAAGTGTGGTGTAGATGTAGAACATATTGCCATGGTGGAAGAATGGTTGCTCCATCAACTTATGCAAGTAATATGCTAGTTGATGAGCGATTTGAAACTATTGCAACAAATCTTGGGTTGCAAACTTCAAGATTTGGCTCTTCAGAACTTAGAGAAGAAGACAATGGACCTTTGCATGGGATGATGCATGAAGATGATAATAATGTGTTTATTGATACACATGATGAACATTATCACCATGAGGAGGAGGAGGAGGAGGAGGACATGGTTGACATGACATGGAGTTGTCTTTGGTTGATAAAATCATACAGAGGGTGATTGAATTGCAAGCACTTTGGGATGAACATCAGGATTCAGTGGAATTTCAAGATAGTATGCTTAGGATTCTATTTGGAGACATGGGTGGTTCTAGGAATAGAGCAGATAAAGATAAAATCAATACACCAAGCTTGAGTAAACTATGAGTGCAGTTGCCAGAAATGGGATGGAGATCTAGATGGCATAAGTGTTCCCACATGTTGGGAGCAGTTAAATACCATGTTTCGACACTTGGTATGGTTCATGCAAATCGATATAGAATATGCCAAGGATTAGACAATTCTGTAAATGATGCCGAGCTCTATCCACCAAGTAAAGAAGATAACTGCATTGGTGACACTCTTGAATGTCAATGCAATAACAATGAAAGAGGTATAAAAAAATTAAAGCGTGATTGCTTAACATGTAGTGAGAAGTGTTCAAAGTGTGCCAAGCTTAGACAAGATATGTTATGTTTCGATTATGTTCCCATTAAAGAACAATTGAAGCTTCTTGCAAAAAGTAGATCTTTGTGCCATGACTTGTTGAAAATGTGGCGAAATAAAGAGAGATGGTTGGTATCTAATAGCTCTAATGATTTCGAAAAGAATTTATGATTTTTGGGATCGTACAAAGTGTAATAGTGTTAAAGAGTTTTGGGATCCACAATCATATTTTGAGTTGCCCTTGATATGTGATAATGTCCATTGTAAACAAGTTTATCGAGCATGGCCTTCTTCACTAAAATTAGAAGCACTTCTAGAGGGTTGGAATGAAAGTGAGCAAATGTACAAGTTTATTTGTAAGGGTTGTCGAGCTCCAATACAAGGTCTCAAAAGACTTTGTAAGGTAAGACTTTCGTTATATGTATATTCTCTAGCGTTACATATATTAAAGTGTGTTATATACTACTGCACCTTAATGTGTTACATACTACTACACCCTAATGTGTCTTCTTTTGAATGGACAGGGAGATCCATGTAATTTTGCTTTATTATTACATTGGGATGGCTTCCCAGGATCAAAGACGACCCCAAAAAATTGTGGTGTGGTTGAGATCAAAGTTCTCAATTGTGGAAAGAAATCTTTAATTGGAGTGATACCTGTGTTATTTATTCCATTCAGTTGCAAGAAAGTTGTTGGAAGCTCGAGCAAACTTTTCCATGTTTTTATGAAACCTTTGATGGATGAGTTTGAAAGTCTCTTCATACATGGAATTGACTTACACTTCAATTATCATGTGTCATCTATCTTTGCAGATGACCACTTTTATAACCAAAGATTCCAAGCTCATGCTATGCTAATGATGGTGACTGGAGACCATCCAGCTCAATTGCAAGATTGGATTATGTAAAGAAGGTGGTCAAGCTTTCTGTCGTCGAGACAAAGCAATAGTAGCCACTTTGGACAGTGCAAGATCGGGGCGGTACTTGTATGATCAAAATAGGTATCAATTCAGATATGCTCCAATGAAAAGATCTACCAAAGAGATCTACCAATGTAGGTATGATGAATGTTTCTATTCACTTATTATTCTTTCACTAACATTCCTTTTACATTCATACCTATAGTAATGATGCTTTACTTTGTGATGTATGGATATAGGTTCCGGAGAATTGTTGGATGATATTTTACGTCATGGTAGCCATGATGGATTTTGGTGTTATATATATGAGCGTAAGGTCTCAATCTATGCAAACATCAAAACCAACAACAAGGACAATGAAATCTCTTATGCAAACTATCATCGAAGCAGATTGTTTACATGGGTATTTATGTATATTCAAAAAGATGTTGATAGACTTTTGCCTCACCAAAGAATGTTCAAAGAGTTTCATCAAGCTCTTTCTACTCCAAATGGATACTTAGTAGATAAAGATGGCTATTATGAATGTCTTGAGTGGCATGCATTGGGTATTATGCATGTATCATCCATATTGTAAAGGCCAAAGAATTATGGACCTTATCTACATGAATGCCATAGCAAGTGGATGCCAAAGAGCAATTCATGAAAAAGGTATTGTCATTGGGGGGGCATAAGCTAAAATACAGGGATGCAACCGTTGAAGAAAGAAGGTATGCTGAGTAGTATTTAAACTGGGGGATTGAGAGAGTAACAAAATATAAGAAAGTCCTATTTAAGGGAGAGGTCTATAATATTGGGGATCAAGTTGTGGTGAAATGTGATGAAGATGTAACATTAGTCTCCATGGTGGGATATTGGAAAGCATGCATAACATCTCTTTTCTCATTTCAATGTAATGGTGAGTTAAGGCTATTTTTTGGAGCCAACTACTACAGGCAATGTATTGTGGTTGAGGGAGGATTTGAAAGGTTAGATGTTGATTATACAACTGGCATGAGTGTGTTACAAAATGTGTATTTGCCATACACATGGGATTGCATAAGGCCTATTAGTTCTTTACTTCATAAGTTTATTCCCTTTCAACATGGCAAAAAAATCATCACATATGAGATAAAAGACCTAAGATTGAGAACACGCTTGATTCAGCCAGGCTGTGTTGTTGGATGCATTCCACCTTGGCTAGAGGTGAATGATATTGTTCAGTTGAAACCGAATTTTGATGTATTATGCTCCTCAACTGATCTAAAATATGCAGTTATTAGAGTAGTGAGTTACACAACAAAACAAGTGAAAGTAGCATGGTCAAAAATGATTCATAATCAAGAAAAGAGATGGAAGGTAGAAATGGAGGACAATGATTGGAAGGATTGGTGGTTATGTGTATCGATTAATGATAAATGGAAAGTTATCAAAACAAGGAGCATGATAATAGAGGGAGAAGCAAAGGTAGTTCCAATCATATGGCAATCGTAGCTCAGTTTCTCATCAATGGTACTTTTGGAACTTAAGCAACTCTATGAATCGTTGGTATGTTTCAATGTACAATGAGTGTTTTTTAATCTTATGTCATTTTATTCCTTATAGTTTTCATTTGATGTGCTTGCATGTAATATGTTCTCCTTGGATTGAATTTATGTAGGTTGGAGATGGCAACTACGAATGTGGACATGCAAGCAATGCTAAAGAAAATGATGTGTGAAGAAAAAAATTTCTTGGGTCTCATGAGCATAATCATAAAGGATATTCAAAGTTCTCCAACCTCAAAGGAAGGTACACATGTTTTAACGATCTTAAATGTTGTAATCTTTTATATATAAAGATATACTAGTGTGTTTGTAATTGGTTTATGCATGTTATGCAAATTGTTTTCTATGTCACATGGTTATGCAGGCAATGGGGAGATTAAAGATAAGGAACCTCCTTATTCACACACTCTTGGGGTGGCCAATAAGTCTTAGCAGGTGTTAGTCCTACACCTACGTATGATGAGGAGTTTCGAGCACCTAGATTGGTGAGTAGAGACCAAAACAAGCTCTATGGGAAAGAATTATTAGAGAAATGCTTCAAGGATCAACATGCCATTTTGCTTGGCAACTATCGCCTTGTACGAAGGTGGTTTAATGGAGTTGAGACTCCTAAAGATCTTCGCCATAGCAGAGGCACAAGAAAAGATCAAGAGAATTATTTGTGAGCATCATCATGAGATTGCAACTCTAAAGTTCATTGGAGCTGAATATGTTTGGTTGGAGGAAGATATCTATAGATGGTGGGTCTTAGGTAGACAAGCAAATAGAAAGTACAATAAGAAGAAGAGTATCAAGGACAATGTAAGTGTTAATGTTTATACCTATGAATGTTCTTTTAGAGACTAATAATTGGATTGATAATTTTAAAACTAATCTAATGCATTTGACATTTTGTGTTTGATAGAAAGATACATTAAAAGCACAAGAGATGACTCAATCCATAGATGAAGCAAGAAATGACATGGATGCTAGCTCATCACTTCATGTAAGTATATTTTATAGTTTTTTTAACCATAAATTGTATGCTTCAACTCTGTGTGTGTGTGTGTGTGTGTGTGTGTGTGTGTGTGTGTGTGTGTGTGTGTTATATGCATTATGATTTAAGAAGCTTAATACATAGTTCATCACTTTTTTTATTTGGTCTAAATTCATAGGTCTTGGAGCTTGCATTGACTCCTCAAGGAAATATTAATTCTAATGAAGAGGTAAAAGAACTAAACTGGATATTTTCTTTTCCTATGTAAGCAGCTTTTTTACATGGGTATGTTTATATTATATATTTATGTGGTTCTAGTTTTAACTTTATGTTATTTTACATGTCATGGTCTTAAAGCCAACACTCAATCTTTAAGCATATATCATTCTTATGAAGAGGTAAGAGCTAGAAAGATGTATCATAAGGAGAATGTATAATGGTTTTTTCTTTGAATCATGCATAGTAACTTATGCAATGTTACATGTTTTGAACGTTTTGTTTAAAGATTTTGTTACTAATGTGAACTTTATAGACAACCTTTGAGATTCAAGCTAGCTCTCCTTACATTGATGCGATAAAAAATGATCAACCTATAGAGAATGTAAGTGTATTATATAATTGATTTTATTCTAATAAGTAGGATTTCTTTTGGTTTTGTATTAAATGTATGCTCTTCCATATAGATGGATAACTTTATATTCGGGACAAAGAGTTTGAAGGGTTGCAGGATTATATATCCGATGAGGTGTATTTCTCTTAGTCCACATAATGATTTGATTTTAAGACTACTATTTTTTGAATTCTATGTGATTTTGATAACATCTTATAAACCAGGATTCTTATAATACAACAATGGAGGAGAATAATTATTCCTGTCATTTTTGGAGGGAAGTCTTCAAAAAGTTGGATACTACTCTGAGTATGAGTACGGCAGATCATCCGGAGTCTGATGGTCAAACTGAAAGAGTTAACCAAATTCTAGAAGATATGTTGCGTTCTTATGTTAGTAAGAAGCAATCTAATTGGGAAGAGTACTTGCCCTTATTGGAGTTTGCCTATAACAGCTCCAAACACTCAGCGACCGACTGGATTTACACCATTCATGTTAATGTATGGATTCCAGCCGAGATCTCCGATGGTTGTAGCCTAGAAAAGGAGAAGATTCAATCTGTCAAGGATTTCCTTGAAGATATGAATGATATGCTCTACATCATGACACATAAAAAAGAGTGAGAGCCATAAGAAATCAAGAAGCGAGAGTATATATGACAAGTGAAGACAAGGTTTGGTGGAGTTTTTCTTTGTAGATGTGATAAGTTGTCAATATTTCTTCTAATATTTTGTTGTACTTGTAGGATCCAATGTTGAATTTGGCTAAGTATACGAATGAGGTTTCAAGAAAAAGTCAAAGAAAGAGAAAGGTAATGCAAAACTTACAAAAGTTCTCTCTACTATCTCTTTGTACTCCTATTTTTTTCTCTTTCTCTTTTTACTTTTGTGATTATTAATGGCTAGTTTTTGGCTTATTCCAAAGGTAAGTGAGAAGATGAAAACTCACTTGGAAGAAAGAAGTCACCAAAAGGGTGAAAATATTATACCAACAACCATTCTAAAGGTATTGTATAAGGGTGAAAATATTATACCAACAACCATTTTAAAGGTATTGTTAGATAGATGTATAATGTTATGATTCTCCTATTTTTAACGTAATGGGTTTGATTTTTCTATTTTTAACATGAAGGGTTTGATTTTGTTATTTCAAATAGGATTTAGAACACAATGGAAAATCAAATGTAGAGGCATCATGTGAACCTTTACAAGTAAGTGATATTATATTAGAGAAATTTATCATTGATAAGTTTATTATTTTGAATCTTTTTATTTAGGTAAATTGAATATGCTTTAAAATTTTATATATTTTATTATCATGAATGTAGGTGAGCCACATTTCAAAGGAGGATATGGAGACAATCTTATTAAAGTACATGAGAGTGCATACAATCCAAGACATGTACTTTTCTCTCAAGAGTACATATGTCAATCTAAAGAAGGAGAATATTAGTTTCAAAAACTACTCAAAGGATACGAAAAGGCCTGGGAGTGACATTATGATTCGTGACATTGTGCATTGGCTTATTGCCAATAAGAAAGTCGAATTCAATGCACAATCCACACCTATTAGTTTAGAAGATGTAGACATAATCCCATGACATTTAGATAATCTTGAAGTACTATTTATTTTGAACATGACGTACGTTGACTACTTTTGGCCCTCTTTTTAAATATGCAAGACTTTTTTGCTTAATCTTTGATAAATAAAGAGATTTATATTTTATAATGCTTTATAGAACTACTTAATCTATTATGTTGTAAGTAGTATATTAGCGTGATTCATAGAACTATCTAGAGGATAAGCTACTAAGCATTCTCTATATAGAGATACAATGGATTCACTATATAATTTCCTAGATACAAATAAGGATATCTAGGAAAAGTGCAAACTAGGGAAAATGTAACAGTTTCCTAGATAGGCTACCTAGAAAATACAATCCATGGATCTCTCTACATAGATAAATTTACATATATAGGAAAAATTTTCCTATGTAAGCAAATTTTTCTATATAGAGAAAATCTTCCTACATAGGAGATTTTTTCCTTTGTAGGAAAATTCGTTATATAGGAAATTTTTACTATATAGATAAATTTTCCTATATAGAAAAATCCATGCATTGTATTTCCTAGTTCGCTATCTAGGAAAGTGTTTCATTTTCTCTAGTTTGCACTTTTCCTAGATATGCTCATTTATATCTAGGAAATTATATAGTGAATGGTTTTTTTTACTATATAGAGAATGAACAAAAGTGCCTTGTGTGAAGGGAAACTATCGACCCTGAAAGAGTTAAAAATGTAAGTATTTATGCAATATTCTTGGAGGTGATATTTGGACTACATTAGAATATGAATAATTGAACTTAAATGTGAGAAAATAATATATAAATTACCTTTTTAGTAGCATAACAACCTAATACTTGGCTGGCTAGTAATCAATGTGTATAGAGAGTAGTCTAGTGGGTTAGGGGTGAAACATGATATGTATATACTGCCACATGCTAGACCTTATGAAGCTCATAGTGACCCCCACAACCATTAAGGAGGTCACAAAGGGTGAGATATCTAGTGCAGAGGTTGACATATAGAGGATATGCTATGCATTATGCATATTTGACATCTATGGTGAAGCATGTGGAGCCTACATGTTTTAATGAGGCTATTGGCAAAGAAGCTTGGGAAAAAGCTATGGATGAAGAGATGGATGCATTGGTATGTGATGATACATGGGATTTGGTTGAGTTACCACACATTGCAAGAATGTGATTGGCTATACATGGGTTTATAAGGTCAAATGTAAGTCGGATGGATCCATGGAAAGATATAAAGCAAGGTTGGTTGTCTCGCCAAGGGTTATGCATGAACTCATGGACTTGATTATAATGAGACAAGATGGCTATCATAAGATCAATAATTTCATTGGCTACATCTAAAGGTTTGACATTGCATCAAATGGATGGATGTCAAGAATGCTTTCTTGAATGGAGAGTTATAAGAAGAGGTGATTATGGAACAGCCTTAGGGTTATGTACACCCAGATTTTCCCACACAATATGTAGATTGAAGAAGGCATTATATAGTCTGAAGCAAGCACCACATGCATGGAGTGACAAGATTAGTAGGTATCTCTTTAGCATTGGATTTCATGTGAGAAATTTTGATTCTTCACTATATGTGAAGAAGACACATAATTGTATAGTGGTGATTGTGATTTATGTGGATGACTTGATAGTCACATGTGATTGAGGAAATGATATAGCTAAGGTGAAGGTATCATCGAGTAGCCAGTTTGACATGAATGATTTAGGAGAGCTGAGATTCTTTCTTAGCATTGAGGTTATCAGGACATCACATGGCATATGGTTGGTACAAAGTCAATATGCCTTAGATATGTTGGCAAAGTATGGCATGACTGGATATAGAAAGCTTGGAACAATATGAAAGCCTTCCTGGAATTCACCCCTGACATAAGGTTTAAGATGGACCTATTCCACTTGGAGTCAATATGTCGGATATCTATGATCTTGCAGACTTGGAAATGTTCCCCTTTGCCCACAAATTTTCAAAAAAGGGGGTTGAAACCTGGGGGGACTTGTGGAGCTTCCAAGATAAAAAGTGGCTAACCCAACAATCCTTGAAGAAAATGTACAGACTGAATGATGCGGATATGAACCTGGTGCAAACCCGAATAGCTCTATGGGATAGTAATTTTGTAGCCTTTATTTAATATAAAGGAACCTCCATGGGTCAACAAGAACTTTCGGGTCTTTCAAAATATACAAGGTGATGTGGTTCTTGGCCTAAAACAATGTGTAACTATGTAGATGAGGAGTGTTTTGAAGGAGGTCAATCTGCTAAAAGAGATTGCTAAACTTGAAGTTTTCAAGTGGAAAAGATGTAATTGGACCTAATCAACATGAGCATCGACGCAGTTGAAACAATAAAGGAGTTAGAGCTTTAAAGAAAAAGAGGCCATGGCCTTGAGCATAAGGGACAATAACTTGATTCAATACATCGTGGAACTTGTTGAAATGCAAGCATCATTGTAATTGCTAACTTAGGCACTCTTGCATAAGTCAAAGCTTCTTTGTAAAAAGCTTGTTTTGTTACTCTCCCCTCTTTCTTTAATATACTTTCAGTTTTTTTTTATAAAGAGATTGTAAGAGGGGCTAAGGAAAGAGGGGGGGTAAGGAGGGGTTAATGAGGTTGTAAGAGGGGATAAGGGGGCTTTTAATTGGATTAAAGTAGGGGGGTGGTGGGTCAAGGTCAAGTGTGTGAAAATTTGGGGGGATGTTGAGCAAAAATTAAAAAAGAAGGTTTGCTTTTGACGAGAAGATCTTGCTTTTCTCAGCACCTTTGCTCGTCTTCTTGCCTCCATGCTAGGCGGCTCATACGTGATCAGACCAAGCCATAACGCCTTCCCTCGTTGCCCAGAGTAGACTTCTCTCCGCCTGCTACACGGCTGAGCCACGACAATGGAGCTGCCACACCCCACTGGCTATGATGAGTCTGTGTGAAGAAGTGGTTGAGCTGCACGACCGCTCTGCTGTGAGTGCTCAACCACGCCTACCTGAGCCCCGCCATGACACTGCCACGTCTAGCTTTCCATGACACCCCCCACCACTGGCTCTTGGTTGAGAGCTCCACCACGATACCCTCCCCTGCTTCAAAAAGACGGCCGCTGTGCAGCGCCGCCTGATTTTTCTGCAACCGCCTCCTTCCCACTGGGCTACCTCCTCCGTACTGCTCTTCGCTGGGCTGCGCCACATCAGTCAGCTGCTTGAGCTGCCACCCGCTTTGCTCTGCTGAGCCAACAGCTGGCTCTGTGCTTTGGCCTATGATTTCCTTGCTTGGCTGACCTACGCCAGCCAACTGCCTTGCTTCTCTGCAGCACCAATTTCGGTAGCAACGTCGGACTGACGTGTGTTTCCGTATCTCTGGACCACTTTTTTTTTTTGGGTGCTTAGGACAGCCCACATGCCTTTGTTGTCCTTGGAGGTGCCTTCTTGCACTCTTAATAAGATGTTTTGAAAATGATATTAAAGGAATTAGAAAAAACTTTACTTACAATGAGGGCTCCATCATTACCTCATTTTTTTCCTTGTAGAATGATGTAGCCAAGATGTTTGTCATTGACAATCACATTTGATGAAGAATTTGATGCCTCCTTTGCAAACTAGTCCCAACAAAACGGAACCATTGCGAGGTGCTCACTAGTCCCAGCGTTTGTGGGCCAATGGAATACATATGGGAGGCTACCCCAAAGAGCTTATCTTTCACCCAAACGCTCCGACAAAAATAAAGAATAATGAATGAACTAATCTCTATTTGTAGTCTAGTTGAATAGGCTAATCTAATGGGAATGAGAAGAAGAGGGTAACAAGAGGGAAAGGAACCTAATCTAAAAGGAAAAGGAAAGTGACACAACACTCTCACTCTCACACTCTCACTCCATACTTACCTCTCACTCACAAGCCTAAGCTCAAGCAAATGACAAGCACATGGCAATGAGAAGATAGCAAACCCACACACAAGCTCTTAACCATAAGCCTCCTACACATGGGGAGTGCTCAAGGGTGAGCAAGCTATACCCAAACACACCACATCCTACTACCCAAACACACATAGGGAGTGCTCAAGAGTGAGTAAGCTATGCCCAAATGAGGTCAAAACACACCACATCCTAAGCTTAACTCCTAAGAGAACAAGGAGCAGATAAACTCACTCAACTCACTAATCTAAGAAGGAACATAAGGATGGAATCTACAACTTGGGCTAGAGGGGAATGAGATCTACCTCACCCATTCTCTTTATATATAAGAAAAGGTAGGCGAGCATAGGTGAGTCCTCAAAAAGGATTTACAATGAGCTCAATGTTACCCAAATATCCTAAGGAAAACAATATAGGATATGTGCACCAAAGTGATATAGATATACATGTGTGTGTGCACCATCATGTGGAGATGGTAGGTAGAGTAAAGGTGTGGCATACGAAAAGGGGTTAACACCTCGCATTACCAAGTTACATTAAACAAAATAGCATATGCATGAGTGTTTTGGCAACAGATAGAAAAAGGAATCTCTAATTACTTATGACTCAAGTCAAACAAAATCCGTGCGAGCCTTTGATTGATTAGATTGTGTAGGCTTATAAACAAAGCATATAGCTTTTACAAACTTAGGTTGGATGTAGTTTGAATAGAAAGGAAAATGACACTTCACAAAAGTCCATGCTATCATACTCTCAATAAGTGTTACCCATACTCATTCAATCTTCTTTGCAAGGAAAATTTTTAAACTGGAGTTTGCAATCTAGGTTGTCCTATGTAAAAGTTGTGTCTCTACTTAATCTTTTGCCACACCTTTGCTGTGATATTTCCTTTTCCTTCGGATGGGTGATTTAATGGACCAACAGGTTGCTATGGAATGTTATTGATTGGGGTGTTCTCATTTAGAGTTATGAAGCTGAAATCATGACTCCTTTGGGGAACATTTTAATGGGTGATTTAATGGACCAATAGGTTGCTATGGAATGTTGTTGATTGGGGTGTTCTCATTCAGAGTTATAAATAAGATTTTTCCTTTTCCTTTGGATGGGTGATTTAATGGACCAATAGGTTGCTATGGAATGTTGTTGGTTGGGGTGTTCTCATTCAGAGTTATGAAGCTGAAATCATGTCTCGATTTGGGCACATTTGATGTTGATGCTACTCGAGTGGTGCATGCTTCATGTAGAGATTCACTTGTTGCTTTAGAAGAGTTCCTACTAGTATTCTTTTTGCACTCCTATATGCAAGAGATGGTGACCTTGTCTTCATGTCTATGGTTTTGCTTCTATGCAATATGTTCTCCTCCAAGAGGCTTTCCTTAGTGAACATAATGAATTGACCTATGGATTTTTTACTTTATGTATAATGAACATAAGAGGGGCTAAGGAATGTAATGATGTTTTGTTTTCTTTATCTTCTTATGTGTTAGACCAGCTATTTATTTTTTCTGCACCTCATTTTCTTTTTCACTCATTGTGTTCATGCAGCCATGTTGAAGTTGATTTTACATGTTCTAGGCTCTTTTGATACTTCTTCAAATATCAAGAGGAAGAAATTCAAACATGCTGCCTATTCACACTAACAGTTCCTCCTCATTGACATTGAAGACATGCCCTCAATTCCTAGAGAAGAAGACAGAGGAATTCAAAGTTTCCATAATAGTGGGGGTGGGAAATGGGGATATGGACCTTGAAGGATATTTTCCCCATGAGTGTATGAAGGATTTGTTGCAATAGAAAAGGGGGGCACACTCATTTTCAAATGCCACAATCAATGGCCACATTTAATTATCGTTGGGAAACTTATGAAATCTTACATGGCCAGGCCATGTGGACCTATGTAAAAAGCCACAACTTTGTTGCAATAGAAAAGGGGGGGAACACTCATTTTCAAAAGCCATAATCAATGGCCACATATTTAATTATTATTGGGAAACTTATGAAATCTCAAATGGCCCATGTGGAAAATATGTAAACCACGATGGGGCTTAGTGATGTGTAGGGGTCCCACACATGCCTACATTCAAGGGTATGGTATGGTCTCACATATACCTACTTTTTTACCTTACCAAATATATTTCATAGGGATATCCGAAATTAATACACAAACAAATTGGAATTGAATGGCATAATAATTAAAGATGCATATTTTATTGTATGTTAAGTCATTTCCATTAATGCATGCTTAAGGAGCATTAATTAATGGATATAAGGCCCTTTTATTTTAGATTGCAAGCACATTATTCGGCAACTCCTATGGAACCCCTTCAAATATGTCACCCCTCAATAATGTGGCCCTGGGCGTGGCAGGCATGTGGACCAGCATAATGAACAATGTGCTGAATGATCATCATATTTTATGGTGAATGGTAAGGAGCATCAAAATGATTTTGAGAAATATTGCATCCAATGATTTTGAGTTTTTTAAATCAATTCGAATGAGTTTCTAAGAGTAGAAATGACACAAAAAATCATTGGATGCAATATTTCTCAAATGAAGTAGTTTAATAATGTAGCCTGTGTATTCCCAAAACCTTACTTATTTTCAAGATACACAAAGGAATTTAAATGCAGCCAGTGGCAAATTAGAAGAAATTAATGGGGGCAAAAGTAAATTGCCTTTGGATATGTACAAAAGGAAACAACACAATGATATGCTGAGCATTGAATTGAAAGAACTTTAAAAGAACTTGTGCATACATTTCGGATAGAGATCATATGTCACCTAACAAGAAGGATATTTATGGTCAAAGAAATAGTATGAAGTGGTACTCAGAGCAGTTTTTGCATTTTGAACCTAAGCTATGTGACTATCTTTTAAGCATTAAAAGCATGTTTTATGCTTTATATCAGGTATATAACACTATGAGACAAAATATTGCAATGTTTATGCTTTATATATCAATGTATATAATAGTCTAAGGCAATGTCTTATAACACTATCTATATAATATATAGTATATTGCAATGTTTATGCTCTATATCAGTGTATACAATAGTCTAAGGCAATGTCCTTATAACACTATCTATATGATATACAGTAGTTTGAGGGAGTATAACACTATCTATATGATCTAT
>NC_141088.1:11995178-12085178 GCF_041138505.1 Cibotium barometz | reverse complement strand
CAACCATGACCATGTCTTCATGCCCTGTAATTGGGCCCCAACCATGTCTTCAGAGTCTAGTAAGGATAAATTGTGGAACTTGACACAATTAGGAGTCATTACAGTCTCACTACAACCTAACCCTAACTAAAATGCACCGCTTGTGACCATATGACCTACCCCTTCGCGCACCCTTCAAGTCTCCAGCAATTTTATGTGGCTTTGTATACATATTTTCAGCTTGCATCATCGATACACTAGATTCTAGCACCAGCACTATGCAGTCCATGGTAACTTCTTTGAACTGTACTGTTATAGTGTTCCCACACAATGTTACCTCTTGGCAAGATGTAGGATCATAGGCACTACCTCCACCTATCAATAGCTTGTGTGGGCTTTTGGTTAAAACTATTCTTTTCACATTTAGCTCCTCAGGCTTCCCCCTATCTTTTGGCTTCAGCCTACAAACTTTGGTAGTTCTTATCTGGACAAGCTGTTACACATCTGTTTTTCTATCTTATGATCCTCCTTACTTGACATTAGGGTAGCCCCTAAGATTTAATTTGACTAAAACGTCAGGCCCCGTTTTCCAGGTGTAGTGGCAAACCAACAGGAAAATGGCTGACCAAGGTCTTGTCCACTCTTATGTTTTAAAGTGATATTCATCACCAAACAGTTTGGGCCTCTCAACTGGTGTAAGGTGTATTATAGCAACAAAAGTACTGTACTGTTATACATATGTTATTGGGTTTGCTTCCACATCATGATTGAGTATCACACGCCAGTGTTCTAGTCAGCATAAAGAATTAGGCTTCCTTACACCTGCCGAGGAATGGTCAATAGACAGCCAACTGACACCTGAGGGCTTGTGCCTCGGGGAGGAGAGATCCCGAGTTCAAATCTCCACAAGCACAGGTTGAGATTGTGGCCCTGTGCTTGGCCACAAGTTGTGTAATGCATTCCGGTAGGAAAACCAAGCTGCCTCCTGGTCAGTGGTGACCTTGCTACTAGAGAAAAGAATCTACTCATGGGAACAAAAAAGGAATGGTCAATACAAATCTCCAACCAACAGGCCCTCAGACCACTAGCCCCCAACTCTCAACGGGCCCACAGGGAGACGTAGGTTCAAAACCCATGAAGGAAACCCAACCCTCTTGCAAGAGGAAGTTCACATGCTACCATTTGCACGATGCAAGTAGGCACTGTGTGATCACCACACCCACACATTGGGCCACGACCGGAACTTTGAACGATTCTGTCTTGGATGTTTTGAAGTGACCTAAAGGATGGCGATCATAATGTGACGATCAGGACCTTGTCTGATCGGGATGGGACGATCAAAATTGAGCAGTTGTTATTTTTACCTTCTTGTTTCTTCAGCTTGGTCAGGTGTTTGTGCAAGGGTCACAGCAGAATTAAGGTGCCTAAGTGGCTTTCTTGAAAATACTAGAAAAATGCAAGTAAAACAGAATTTTCTTTTGAACAAGACAACAATATATCATGCATGATGGCAACATCATACGATTAAACTGACAAGAATCTGGATAAGCAACGTTCCAAGTCCTGATACAATGCAAAAATAATGTCAATCCAGTGGTAGAGCTTCTATACAGATTTCGTGTGATTTGATGCTAGGGCTCAAAACATTATCATTGAGAGACAATCCCTCCTCTGTATGCGAGGGCTTCAAAGCATGTGGGAGGGCAACATACCTCTCAGGAATGCCATGCCTCAAAATGCTATGTGAGGGCTCATTAACCAGCATAAACAGAGCCAATTTTCCAAATCTCTGCTAATCTTCTTCCCTAATGCTCTTCATCATGACTTTAAACTCATCAAAGTTAACCATGCCATCCCCATCTGAGTCTACTTTGGCAATCATGCTCTTGCACTCATCGAGACTATTGGCTTCTTTGAAGCCAAGGCTAATCAAGACCGACTGAAGCTCGCTTACAGAGATGAAATTATCGTGGTTTTTGTCAAACAGATCGAAGGCAGATCTGAGATCTGAGTCCAGAAGCTTACCGGTAGGGGTAAGAATCCCATCCTCTGCATCTTCTTCACACAGAGATCTGTACAGAATGCAGAAATCTGTCAATCCGACATGGTCATTGCCTTCATCGGAATTGTGATCTGAGGTAAGGAGAGAGGTGAGATCTGCTGCAGAGACCAAGATGCCGAGCTTCTCCAAGGAGCCCCTGATCTCTTCAACGCTGAGCCTGCCATCGCCGTCTCTGTCGAACATCCGGAAGACCCTAAACAGCTCTGCTTTCTCCGCATCGGGGGTCTCGAAGCGGTTCCTGGTGGTGAAGAAGCGCTCCAAGGTCTTCAGCTGCCCGTTCTTGAAACTCACAGAGACCTTGAGAGGAGATGGGCGAGGGGTTGGGCGAGGTGGGCTGCGGATGGGATTTTCCATAGCCTGTGGCACAGAAGGGATGCCTTCTCTCCAGCCGACTTTCACTCGAGAAACTTCACGTAATCGACGCGCGATTCACGAGAAATGTGTGTGTATACGACAGTCGAAGGCCTTGCGTCAAAGCCCCGTACGACTGTGGCTTTCCCGATAGCTATCTATTTGTTTTCAAACGCCTAATTTTATATAATTTAATAATGTCCACTAACGTTTTGAAAGTTTGGCCTCTTTTTTTTTATAAATATTATATTATATAAGGGCTACACATACACATGTATAATATATATGGCACCAAAATGTTTTTTGCATTTCCATTAAAAATATTCTGTGAGTTTTAGTGTTTTTCTAAGGTTCCATTTTAGTATGGCTTGAAAAAGTCAAATGTGCATGCTATTTGCATGCATTCACCCTTCCCTCTCTATTAAAGGCAAAGAAATGATGACCCCCCATATGCTTTCTATTTCCATGCTCTCACCCATAGCCTTTTTATTTAAGGTCTCACAATTCTCCGTAAAAGTCATAAACATCTCATTTTGTGACTAGTAAAGGGAGGGAGAGAGAAGCAGGAGAGGGCGGGGTGGCCGTGGGGAATTCATTTAATTAAGCATGAATTCCCCACGGCCACCCCGCCCTCTCCTGCTTCTCTCTCCCTCCCTTTACTAGTCACAAAATGAGATGTTTATTTGTCTGAATATACAATACATATATTTGTCTCAATATATAAGGGCTATTACATCATGACCATCCTTGCATCTAGGGACTCTCTAACTCCTTTCCGTGTGTGCAAGCAATGGTATCTAGTGTGTATGAGTAGTGTATTTTCAAATTTCCTCTCATCAACTAGGAATTAGTTACGTAATTTAAAAAAAACAAATTTCCAGTCAAGCCTTTATATTTTTTTAAAAGGTTGGCCAGCTCTGTTTAAACTTGTAACCTCATGCATGAAGTTCTACCTAGTACCACCCTAACAACTGGTGGTGGTATTCCACTAACGTTCGGGAAGGAAACATCGTAGAAAGTTCAAACATTGAAAACACTAAGGTTATATAAGTCCTCTTGATATTATAGAAAGAAAAACTGGCGCATTTTTCTTGCTCTCTCGATCTATGGGTGACAACCCTCTCTTTTTCTCTGTGCAGAGGTGGCGGAATGCTCTCTCTCTCTCTCTCTCTCTCTCTCTCTCTCTCTCTCTCTCTCTCTCTCTCACACACACACACACACACACACACACACCTGCTATTGGCATAGTCTCACCAAAATTTGATGCCCTTGAGTTTGGCATTACCCTAATAAATGTTACATCTCGTGGTGGCATAATAGATGAACACTATGATTTTTTTTTAACTTTTAATTTGATGTTTCTTTCCTTGGACCATACATTTATGTATTTGGTCTCATCAGCCATTTTAGCGTTCCGTAGATGTTAATAGAACTCTCTCTCTCTCTCTCTCTCTCTCTCTCTCTCTCTCTCTCTCGGGAAGGATAGGTCTCCAGTTCCCTTCTTGTACGTAGAACCCTTTGAACAAGCTTCTCTATACCCCCTTGCCCTCTCTCTCTCTTTGTTAGAGAGAGATACAATAGAGCCTATGTATGTGAGAACACTTATTGTAGACAAAGGTCTCTCTAACAGCTAGGAGGAAGGTCTCTGTCGGAGTAGGATCAATGGAATCTACATCGTTTGGCATGTTTGTGCATGGTTGAAGGTTGTGAGGTGCACATCCGTTTTAGCAAGAGAGCTACCTGAGGACCATTAGAGCGCATAGGAGGAGGAAGATAGATGACTGACATGGCACATCCATTCCTACACTTCTTGCTGAAACCTTATGAATTTGCAGAAAATAATTCACACTCTTCCCTGTAGTTTTCCTCCTCTCTTGACATCATCTTACTTGTTATGATATTTGTTCGTTTCAACATTCTATAAATTAACCCTCCTACATCGTTGATCTCATTTCGTGGAAGTCATAATTTCTTATTATCTATAAGGATTAAATCTAATAAAGATAAAAATGAAAGTACTTTTAATTATTAAAGAATCCATAATTACATTGTTGACAAATTTAACCTTTATCTTGAAGGGCCCCATGTTAGGGAGCTTAGAAAGTGTTTTCTTTTCTCTTTTTTGCTTTTTTGCTTTTTTGGGGAGGGGGGTGTGGAGGACTAAGAGAGGCCTCCACTACACGTATCATTATATTTTTTTGCCATTTCACACCTTTCCTTTGTAATAATGCATATATGGATGCAAAATTGTTCTATCCACCATAGGTTGAGCAAAGACACTTGATAAATTTTACATTTTAATGTTGTCTTTGTGTACACTCCAAACAAAAACAAATTTGAAAAAAATCTATAACGTGGAGATTGTCATGAACCAACACTTTGCAGCATTGTAGAACCAACACCAACCACTTTGCATTATAGTTAGCATTATAGAACCAACACCAATCATTTTGTAGCATTGTTAGCATTGTTATAAAGGATAGTTAGCCTTGTTAGCATTGTTAGAGGGGATAGTTAGCATTGAGGATAGTTAACACTGTTAGCATTGTTATAGGATACTTAGCATTGTTAACATTGCAATATTAGCATTGTTAATACGGGTTATCATAACAGTTGCTAGGAACCTATGTTGATCACATTTATTACTATTCTCTGCCTTATTTTCCTTGCTTAGTTCTCAAGCTTCTTTGTAGATCCTCCACAATAACTTTGGTTTTGTCAGTGTTATAGTCCTACCATAGATGTGTTATCATGTCGTCTTTATTAAGGTTTAACTTGTTGTGCGTTGTGCAAAGTCGTTTGGGTTTCTAATCATCTAGTTGTTATTTCATGGTACCTGGATCAGCCTCTATATTATCAACATGCATTATCAACATATGATTCAATGTCCTATAACTGCCTCTCTTCTACTGGCCTCTTTAGGTCCTTCTATTGGAAAAGCATTTGCTTAATTCTCCACCTGGCATGTTGTTTTTGTAGGTGGATGGCAGAAGTGCTCTATTTTTTAAGCCCCCTTTATAAGGAGTAAGCTGATGTGAGCACCTGGACATTCGACAGTTTCTAGTTTAGACACTGGATGGTGGCCAAGTGTGGCTAGATGGTTAGGAGGAGTAGCTAATGTGGTGAGCACCCGAGCGTCTTATGTAGACTTGGCACACTTTGCCAAATAGAATGCACACTTGTGTAGGCTAAGTGATCACATTAGTGAGTGATGGACACCAAATCAAAGACACACTATTATTGAGTTACAAGGCTAGTTTGAGGGGGATCCACATGGTCTCAGATGGTCATGGGAGCTGTGCTAAGTCCTTATCAAACTTTGCTGTAATCTAATATAGTCCCAGTTGGATGATATGGTTGGTTGGTCATTTTGGACAAGTTGTGGGTGAGACGATGTGGTCAACCTATGTCCATGCTAACCATGGGTAATATATATGGATTAGTTTGGCAGCCTTAGTTCATAATCAAGTTAATTGTGTTCAAGCACTCTTGTAAGTAAGATATCCTCCATCAAAGTCTCTCTAGGTTGCCATCAAAGCTCCTTACTTGAAGCACATGGGTGGGCATAATTTGTGCAAACGATGTTTATTTCAAGAACCTTCTTGATCTCTAACAAGGAACTGTAGTGCTAGTTGTTAGACCACTTGTTTTGGATCATGAAAGTCCCTACTATTGGAGAGGCCAAAAAAGCCAAAAGGTGTGTCAATCCTTCTTGTTTTTGAGTCCTTACTCTACTCTCTAATCAACTAATTAATCCTTCCAAAGGGAAATGGTTAAGCTAGAAAGCTTGAACCACCTTCTTCTCCAATTATGCTCAATCACACTGTCACTTAAGCAAGAAAGCATGCACACTCAACACACTTCATCCACACACACAAGGTTGCATTCTACAATCAAGAAAGCAAGAAGGTAAGAGCTCAAGAGAAGAAAAGAGCTTTGCACTTAATGATTGAATTCCCCCAATTCACATTATTAAGTTGTGCTTTGCTCAACTCTTCTGCTCAACTTAAGTGGGTGTAAGTGGGTGCCCATTGCCTATCTCTACCCATATAAATGAGGCTTCTGGTTGGATTTTGATACATCACTGGCCCACGGTGAGATAATGTGAATAGACATGGGGATTTTGGATGTACTTAAAAGACTTAACAACTCTCCTACCTAAACCTACTTCTCTCCTCAAAAGCTATGATGAATGATGGGCATGTTGATGAGAGGATCTTCAATTCATCTTTGCAAGACCTCATCATTATATGAAAGTGTTGCACTACCCCTTTAGACATTGGAGTGGCTTCCCAATATTATGGGTGAACACAAAATTGTAGATGGAAAAAATAAACTCAGATGAGAACATCTCAAAGGACTGCACCCTAAATGCTTCCAAAAATTAAATGTGTGCAAACACCCCATAAATCAGGTGGAGTGTGGGCCCGAGGTTGATGTAAATGGCAAGGCCCTACACATGTGATTCATTGTATTTTTGCCATTTCTTACATAATACCTTTATCTTATTTGAAATCTTGTAAACAAATATGGATGGTATCAAGGAACTTAATGTCAGCTTGGACGTTAACATCTGGGGGGTGTTACCCTGATATGAGGCAATAAACTAGACTATCAGCCCACACATCCACTCTTCTATTGGGATCATGTTAAATGACAGAGACTCTAATTTAAGAACGTTGAGGACTAAAGGGTTGATCTTCTTTTTAGGTTCATATTCCTTTCACCTCATGTGTCTCCACAGTGGAATGTACATTGGATTTACTCTTTGTTTAACTAGTGTAGTGTACTAGTAGTATGTGTCCCATCAATCTGGATTACAGAGGTAGCAGAGCCACCACTTTAGGCTCATTCTTCATCTTGCATTGTTAAATGTATCCTTCATGCTCTTTGATGGGCATGTTCTGTAACCTCGAGGTAGAGCCACATCAGCGAGACCTCGAGCCTGTGTACACCATGAATGGGCTCGTGGGGCGAGTAGGATTCTTGGCAAGCCTATAAATGGATT
The DNA here is from genome assembly GCF_041138505.1 of Cibotium barometz. NCBI lineage: Eukaryota > Viridiplantae > Streptophyta > Polypodiopsida > Cyatheales > Cibotiaceae > Cibotium > Cibotium barometz. The sequence goes on along the minus strand of NC_141088.1, from coordinate 12,077,778 downwards.
CATCATAATCATGGATTGGTGGAAAGTGGGAGAGGTCCTTGGTAATCTCCTCTTGCACGCTCTCTTCTTCATGAAGAACAGGTTGTTGGGATTAAAATGGCCAACTAGGGTGTCACACACACAATGGTGTGGTTGTTTGTGGTGGTTATTCATCCTTGGGTGGCTATACCATTTCTCTATTTGGTGTTTTCTTGTCTCTTTGGGATTTATACTAGCTTTTAATATGCTATCTGTTGCAAGTTTGGTATACTAGCTTTTAAGATCCACACTTGTTTTGGTTACTTAACCTTGGCTCTTGGGGAAGTATGGGGCATAATAGCTTGAGTAACTGCCTGACACTTTTGGTACTCATATTTATCAAAGTTTCTCTTCAATTTGGGTATTGGGCGGTGAAGTGGAGATATCACGGATTGTTAGTTCTTTGACTATTTTTTTTGTTTCTTCTGCGGCTCCTCCTTGGTTTTAGCTTTGGCTTCTCTACCCCCTAGGTATGGCTTTTGGCTTATAGACCCTTGTTTGTGATAGAGTTGGAAAGGGTTATGGTTGTGGCCATTTTGATGGAGATAATTAAATATACCGGCTCGATTGGACTAGCTTGAAATCTTTGGCCTCACTTAAAAATATGTATGTCTGCTACGTGCGATTATTAGGAGGGGTTTTTTTAACAAAGAGTTTGAGAAAAAATTATAGCAATCCACCATTAGGTAAAATATGGACTCTCATTTTTGCCCCTTAAGGATTTCCACACATCTCTCTAGAAAAATGGGCTCATGGTGAAATTTTTACAAATTAACTCAAAAGTGAGCGGAGTTTGGAAATTTGGAATCTACTCTTCGATGATAGCTTTCCAATGATATATAGCATGATGGGCAATTTGGCATATTAAGGAAGTCCCCAAATTGGTGATGATATGGCATGGACTTCCTTGATGACGTGACATGTAACATGTCACGTCATCACCAATTTGGGGACTTCCTTAATATGCAAAATTGCCCATCATGCTATATATCATTGGAAAGCTATCTAAGAGTAGATTCCAAATTTCTAAACTCCACTCACTTCTGAGTTGATTTTTAAAAATTTCACCATAAGCCCATTTTTCTAGAGAGAGGAGGTGTGAAAATCCTTAAGGGGCAAAAATGAGAGTCCATATTTTGCCTAATATTACATAAGGGGGTTTTAAATGGCATTTTGAATTTAAAAATAGTAGTTTATAAAGAAAAAGGGATCATTTTATTAAGTCAAAATTCATAGAAAAGGGTAATTTTTATTACCCTTTCAACGCACGTTATATATAGGTATTTGTAAAAATACACCCCCGAGGTTAAAATAAAGTGAAATTTCTAGATCTCCGAGGAGACTTATCCTGGTGGTTTGACACCCATGGTTCTTTGCTCAAATTCGATGGTTGTGGTTCTTGTCCTCCAATCACTGCTCCCTTCATGTTTGTTGGCAATCCATCTTCTTCTAAGGATTATTTCTTTTGGCATAGTTCCTGTAGTCATGAAAAAGAACTACCTTCTTGTGCACTTTTGCCGCACAGGTCGTAGCTGGGGACTTGCCAGACACCGTATGCGTGCCACGAATGGCTGCAAGCATACAACCAGGGAAGGAAGCTCAAAACAGAATGCAAAAGGTGTGTCACTCACCACTTAACTGCCGCCTTGAAGGATTCCCGCGTCGCAGCCGTGAAGGAGGAGCCGTCGTCGCCGCTCTACCGCCTCGCCGCCGCCGCCGTGCCGCTACACAGTGCGCTCGATCGCTCTCTCACTCTCTCTCTCTCTCACACACACACACGCAGGAGAAGGAAACCAAGGAGATAAGGCAAGAGCACTCTTGTATTCACAACACATGAGAATGAGGATTTTAGGGTTACATTTAACTCTTATAGGTGGCTTGGCCGTTCACACTTGGGCGCCCATACATGGCCGGCCGATCCTAACCCTTATGCTACTGATATTCAAGGTGCGCCTCTCATCGGCGATCACCCAATCCCTTTATCCTTAACATATGGTGCCGACAAGCCCGGCCCATGACTCAGAATATTTAAATTAATGACGTAAAACATAATACGTCTCAATGTCCGCCATGGGTTAACATGCCCCCCTTCCTGATGTAGATTCCGTCCTCGGAAGTTATGGTATGGTAAGCTCGATAGGGTTGTTGTGGTGGACCGTCTACAAAACAGGGAAGTAGAGTGAAAGTATGCTGGAATTCAAAAGATATAAGGTGTATAAATTCAAGCATATTAGACCACAATGGATGTTTCGATGAGAACTTAGTTTAAGGGTCACATGAATGAGCTAGTGTAGCAAATTAACAGGAGTTTAAAATTATTGAAAGTAAATCAAGAGTTAGCAAGGTGTCAAAGGTTAATCAAGGTTTATAACTGGCCTAAGTCAAGGAAAAGAACCAAGCTTAATAAATAAACAGATGACCACACTGTGTCTACTCTAAGAACAAGTTAATACCACAAGCCTAGGGACACAAGAAACATCAGAGTTACAGGAGCTTTTTGTCTTTTTTTTTTTTAAATGCACGTGACAATTTTTACACACAATGGCGACCTTCCTAAGGCAAAACTAACATCGATCCTGGTACCATGTTTAACACAAGGCATTATCCAGGAATCTATTAGCTCACTTTAGGCAAGGCTACCCCCTACCAACCAAGGCATCGGTCTGGAGTAGAATACTCCTCGCCTACCAAGTATCAATAAGGCGATAGGCCAACATTAAAGCACATCATAGACTTGATTGCCATTTATTGTAGGCTTTTTTTTTTAATAATCTATTTCTTTTGATCTTCGCTCCTGAACTATAATTTGTCTTGCATCCTTTCGACAAAGGAGTAATAGCTATGTCCTAGAGGTCAACACACACATGGCCAGGTGTCAAACATTAAGATGGTTTGACCCTAGACCTAAGACAATCGTATTCCAAGGTTAATTAAAGACGTCATGCTGCCTAGGAATATTTTCAATAAAGTTAAGCTCATTAATGATTTACACTAGCATGCAAGCAACTTCAAAAACTAAGTAGTACATTGACAATTTCCATGTGGTCATGCATTATAGTTTATGCAATTGATTGAACAGTAAAAACGAAAGAGAGTGGGTATGGAAGAATTACACCTGTAATTGGAGATCTCCTTGATTTGACGAGACAGCTTGCAATTTGATGTAGATATATTTTGATGAACGTTGCGGCAGTCTCAGGACTTGAAAGCGAACCCATCCAAACTTTTCAACCTGTACAATCAACTAACAAGCACTATACCTCGAGAGGCACATCAGTGTGAAAATTTCAAGACTTGTTTAAGGAATCTAAACTAGAAAAAACTTGAAGATGCTAACCTACCTACCAGTCACCACACTACTACTGAGGATACGGTAAGAGGATGTTGTAGAGTCCTGGCTCTAGCCCTAAGGCTAAGCCTCTATCTGCATCATCCAAACAAATAAAGTCAACCTCAGTAGTGCCATGAGTTTCATCCGTCCATTCATCATTGTCAGATATTTCCTTTTCATTTTCCCATCCACATAAACTCATCAAAAATATAACCATGCGAGGATAGTCATCTTGTGGAAAAGGAAAGCATTGGGCTATCGGGGATATGTCCTCTACGGAGTAGGGGTCAGTCATGGTCAATAGGCTAATTAGCCATTCTAATTCTTCAACATTTTCCTCTCTGGCTAGTACATCTATATGATCCCATTCAGTTTCAATTACAGGATAGCACATGTGGAATATCTGAGAAAGGTACAGATGATACCTCTCACCAAAGGTAGGAGTGGATGAAGTGTATGATGATCGGGCATCTGCCATATCTGCAAACACAGATATAGCATCAGTAGGTTTATGACAGGACAATCTAGTTCTTGATTGTATACGGATATTTCTCTTGTTTTTATGCTCTTGCTCTTTTTACTATTTTTTGTTTTTCTTTTCTTTGTTTTAAAAAAAAAACAAATGTATGAAGCTATATATATACATCCCCTTGAATTTGGCAATTACATGGTCAGGGGAGAAGGTTAAGGAGGAAGCATTAGAATGTCGAGCGTGAGTACATGTTCCCCCTTTCCTTGGGTAGATCATATTATTTGCAATGATGTTGCAGCCTCTTGGAACCAATTTGTCCAGCGGGTCATAGGTTGTGATGTGGGCAGATAGCTTTTTATGACCCTTGTGGCCACATCCAATTGCAAAGATGGTAGTGTACGCTCCCATTGACGAATGGAGGAAATGGTTTCCGACGATACTATTACAAGGGGAGACGTAGACTCATCGATTTTTTGTTGGGTGTTGGCAAGAGTAGGTGTAGAACATGTAGAAACTTCTATATCAGCGTGTGCCTGGCATGAGGAGCTAGAAGCTTCATGTGGCTCCCCCCTTCCTGAGCTAGGTGGTAATGATCGATATCGTTTGGGAATCTAAACTAACTCTGGAAGAAGTGGTGTGGAGCACTCTGTTACCTTTCCCTTACCACGATCTTGAATTGTCATTGGGGTGGTAACAATTGGTTTGCAAGGTTTTACAGGTGATGTAGAGGGATTCAGCTTATGTTTAGGGACCCAAATCTGGTCATTCCCCTCGTAGTACCCTTGGGCTACTAATAATTTTTTAGGGATCCATCGCGATATTACATTGCCCTTTCTCGGGTGGGTATTTGGTTTCCTTTTACGAGGCTTCTTGGTGGCTGGACGAGATTGAGCAGGGGAAGTAGCTGTTAACGAAGCTTTGGGGACCCATTTGTATGTACTCTTTGGCATAGTAAGCGAAGCTTTAGGGACCACCTTGCTTGTTTCCACTCTTGGCGTTGAAGCGTTAGAGGGGTGGCCAACAATCGAAGATGGTTTTGCCACTGGACTTTGTGATTTTTCGTTATCTAATATTTGAGTGGATGACTTAGGTGCGGGATTTTGAGCGGTCAAACCTAGTGTTGGTTCTTGCATTGTGACTTGTCTGGTTGCCCAATCGATATTGCACTTGGTGGCCATCATCCATTTGCGCCCTAAGATTACAGTCCCTTCCATGGTACCAGCAGGCATAACCAAAAAGCTTTGAATTATGGTTCCCTTGTCATAAGCAACCGGAGTGTGCAGAATTCCTGAGATAGGGGTTTTCTTCTTGTTGATTCCTTGAACTTGGATAGCGCTCTTGGATAAAGGTGGTTTTCCAAGTTGAAACCACACGCCATATGATAGCAAATTGTGTTGAGCTCCTGTATCCAATAATGCATTATACAGCACCTCCCCGTAAGGACTCTGTAACTCAATTGGGTATCTTAGAGGTGGGTCAGATTCCAGTGCATCCTCCTCTGCTTCCTCGAAAAATATTTGCGTAATTCCCAAGTTGGCTTCTCATTGTCGCCTAGCACGCTGTTTTGACGTTCTTTGGCTTTGACTCTCGCTTGTATCTTTTTAAGCTCAGCTTGTTCTTTAGCTGCCTTCTTTTGATGGATTGCATGTAACTCCTCCTGGCTCAGGGGGTCATAGTATCTTTTGAATTTACTCCCATTAAGGAATCCAATGGTTTCAACTCCGTCGAGAGTCTCCACTCTGATGGTACCTTGCGGGGTAATTTCACATACTCTATATGGTCCCTTACCAGCATATTTGAGCTTCTTCTTTTCGTTTCGCACTCCATACATCAGGACTTTATCCCCAACCTTGATGTCCTTGTCCTTTAGATGGCGATCAAACCATTTTTTCCTTCTATCCTTCTCCACAAGGGCATTGTATACAGCCAATTGTCTTTCTTCGTTTAGCCGCTCAAGGATATACAGACGCTCTGCTAAGGGATTACCATCCCAACCCTCTTGAGTAGCAACACGAAGACTAGGAATGACAAATTCCCATGGCATGACTGCTTCTTGGCCATATACCATTTTGAATGGTGTGCAATTAATAGCCACTTTGTACGCAGTACGATAGGCCCATAAAGCCGTCGTAAGCTTTAGATCCCAATCCATGCGATGAGCTTCAACTGTCTTTGTCAAAACAGAGATTAAAGTCTTGTTGGTACTCTCAGCTTGGCCATTCGCTTGCGGATAGTAAGGAGTAGATTTATGATGTGATATCATGAAATTTGTTGTGAGCTCCTTAATCACCTCATTTATAAAATGCGTACCATTGTCGCTCACAAGTTCAAAAGGACAACCGAATCGTGTGATTATATTTTCAAAGAGGAACTTGGCTGTTGTCCTCGCATCTGCCTTACGTGTTGCTTTCGCTTCAGCCCATTTGGTCATATAGTCAGTGGCCACAATAATATAGCGAGATTGTGTGTTTCGGGCCGCTGGACTAATTGGACCTACAAAGTCTAAACCCCACTTTTCAAATGGTTGGTTTACTTTGATCGGATGTAGGGGCATCTGATCTTTCCTCTAGGGTTTCTTGTATCGTTGGCATTCATCGCAACCCTTCACAAAGAGTGATGCATCTTGGAACATAGTGGGCCACCAATACCCTGATTGTAAGATCTTTCGCGCAGTTAAGTCTCCTGAGAAGTGACCACCGGCTACGCCCATATGTGCCTCTTGCAAAATGTATAGATACTCATCCTCTCGGGCACAACGCCTAAGAACGTCATCCTTTCCTCTTTTATAAAGAGTCCCGGCTATCAGGCAATAGTGTTCGCATTCTTTGATTAGCTTTTGAGCTAGATCTTTACGAAGCTCCTTGGGTGGAAAGCCATTAACCAAAAAGTTAACAATCTTCTCACTCCATTCAGGCATTGTCTCCACCATGAACAGGGAAGTGTCTGGTAAGTCATCATCAACCCCTGTAGGAGCCTCACCATTAGGTATGCGAGACAAATGATCAGCCATAACATGTTTCTTGCCCGGCCTCACAACAACCGTGAAATCAAACTCAAGAAGAATCAATAGCCATCGTGTGATTCTTCCTGTGGAGCATGGTTTGTTTACCAGATACAACAATGCTTGATGATCCACATAGAAAACAAACTTGGTGGCAAAGAGGTAATAACGAAATTTCCTTACTGCATATATCATTGCCAACCCTTCTCGCTCCGTAGTGGTGTAGTTCATCTCAGCATCGTTCAACTGGCGACTGGCAAAGCTAATGGGGTAGTCTAGGTTGTGTTCTCTAGGTTGAGTTAAAACACACCCAATAGCAAAGTTTGATGCATCAATATCCACATGGAAGAGTAAATCCCAGTTAGGCATTCTCAAGATTGGAGCACTCGCCAAGGCCTTCTTTAATAGCTCATAGGCACGATCACATTCTTCGGTCCAAATAAACTCGATGAGAAGCTTATACAATGGTCGAGCTATCTCGGCGAAGAATAGAATAAATCTTCGATAATAACCAACGTGGCCCATAAAGCGTTGGACTCCCTTGTAGTTGGTGGGTGGTGGCAATTCTAGAATGACCTTGATTTTACTCTCGTCAGTGGAAATCCCATTTTTGGACACTATATGCCCTAGGATAACTCCGTGTTTAACCCAGAATTGGCATTTGAAAGGATTCAATGAGATGCGATATAATCTACACCTTTCAAATATTTTTCGTAAACACATCACCCAAGAGGAATGAACACAAAGATCATCTAAGAAAGCTTCATAGAAGTCCCTTAGATATTCCTTAAAGGCCGTGTTTATCAATCGTTGGAAGGTTGCAGGTGCATTGGTCAAGCCAAAGGCCATGACGCGAAAGGCAAACACTCCAAACTCCGTGATAAATGATGTTTTAGCTTGGTCCTCGACTGCAATTGTGATTTGATTGTAACCCGAGTACCCATCTAAAAAGCTATATGCCTCCTTGCCTGCCACTCTTTCAAGCACATGTTCAGAATATGGCAAGGGGTAATGATCCCTTCTGGTGGCTGCATTAACCTTTTTGAGATCAACGCACACTCTGAGTTTCCCATTCTTCTTTGGTACGATGACTATCGGAGAAACCCATTCTGAGTGCTCAATAGGGTATATGAATCCACATTTTACCAGCTTTTCAATTTCCTCTTGTACAATCTTTGCATACTTAGGATTCATTGGGTAGGGACGTTGTTGGACTGGTTTAGCAGTGCTAATCATTGGAATCGTGTGTTGCACCACCGAGGGTGGAACACCCTTCATATCATGATATGTCCAAGCAAATATGTCCTTAAATTCTTTAAGAAGCTTCGTAAGTGCAGCTTCTTCCGCCTTGGTGAGGTCTTGAGCAATAAAAACTGGTTTAGACTCCTCACCCGGATCTGCTAAGTCTATCTCCTTAACTACCGCAGGGCCATCGTAGACACCGCTACTCCCATTGGTAGGCGTTCGTTGGGCTTTTGTGTAGACCACTTTACATTCCCCTGTGGTGAATGATTTGAAATGCTCGGGTGCGGGGTGTAAGTCTACTGGTTCTTGTTGTGCCAGGCTTTTTTCTTTCAATTCCGCTTCCTTTTGTTGCTGAGCCGACTCTTGGTTTTGCCGCCTTCTTGCAGTACGACTTAGTTTTGGCTTCTCTTCAATTTCTAATTGGGCGACGTCATGAGGTTGCGGAATACACCACATGACACTTTGGAGGTATTGTCCCCAATTATCCGCTATCTTCCGATGAGCGTCAATGGCTCCTACATAACTAAGCCATTCTGCAGTGGATCTCTCCTTATTTATTGCAGTTCGTACATTAGCTCGATAGCGTTGGCGCTTATGTCTCGTTTTCTTCTTACCAAGTTTTTGTTTTTGTTTCTATCAGATTCGGACTCACTTGGTCGATCTTCACTTCCGGATGAGCTGCAGGAGGCCACTGTCCTAGGCCTTGAGCACCTTGCTTCCACATTTGGGTGAATATTTGATTCATTTTCCCCATCAGGCTCAGGGTCAGTTTCTTCTTGAGATTCATACTCAGAGTTGCATTGGTCAGAGTCTTCGCTACTTTCAGTGTCGGTGGAGTTTGCCACGTTCTCGCCATCAGGAGTCAAGTGCATAACACCTATCATGTTTATTGGCACTAACGGTGGCATATCTTGCCCCTCAGGTGTTACCCAACTTGTGCCTCTATTTTCCCATGTGTCTATGGTTGCCGCTAGGTGTACCCAATCCACGTTATCCGACTCAGTCATACCCGGTAGGACATCCATATAAGGAGAATCTTTCCCATCATCAGGCTCTTTTTTGCATGTATAGCAATACCTTAATGGGGCAGAGTGAATAGTGGTATCCGATCGATTATCAATGATAACCTTGCTTCCTAAAGGATGTGCACGACCATTCTCAAGATCAACTCGAATGACAGAGTCCTGGAATTGTAGGTAGACATGGTTTTTCGACCAGTCATGCACCATTTGTGCTTCCCTCATGAAAGGACGTCCTAAGATCATTTGATATGACATAGGATGCTTGGAGAAATCCATTACAATGAAGGTATGTTTTACCTTGTATCCCAGAACCTTGATCTTAAGGTCCCTTAACATTCCAATAGGTTTAGCTATGGTTCCGTTTGCCATCTTAACCACTATGTTTGTGACTTCAAGGTGAGGTCTTCTCATAGATTCCCAACAGTTTTTAGTCACAATGCTCACGCCAGCACCACCATCAAGGATTCCCTTTAGAGTTAATCCCTTGGTAGTAATGGGGAGGGTTGCATTAGATTCGTCACCTTCAAAGTACTGTCCCAACTTGTTCACAGGTATTTCAACGACCGAGTCTTCATCTAGGTTGGGTTGTAGATCCCAATGTTCCCCTTCATCTTGAAGCGTGTCGGGTCTATCCATATTTGCAAATTGTGGTAACCCCGCCTTTAGTTCTCCATTGAGAAATGCCCGAAGAGCTAATAATAGCTCAGGATCTCCATATAATTTGGATATGATCGTGGTTCTGATTTCAGAGGACATGAAATCCATTAGCTTGGACACATTCAATGGTACTTTTCGAGACACCGCCCCTTGACTAGGGACTGGTGAAGATGGAATCACTTCCTCTTCGATGGGGTCAGGCATTCCCTCACTAAACATTCTTTCAAGCAAAAAGGGTGTTTGCCCACTTCCTGATGTCCTATCCTCACTTTCTTCCCGAATGATACTAGGAATAGCTAACGGTTTATGGTTCCTGTGAGGCTGAACTTGCGTAGGAAACACTGTGTCTGGAATTTTGATTTTTCTCGGGTTTGGCTCTAGTTCTCTTTGTGTTTCTTCCACCAAACCCCTTAAGTGTTGCACTTGTTCAATCTCCTCAACTGGGTTTGGGTAAGTTCCAATCTTTTTCTTGAGGGTTTTTGGCCCACGTGGCTTGTCTTGGGGAGTCTCAATCAGTTTGGGTGGTCGAGAGGGCATTAACTGACTTGGTTGTGGGGCCGAGGAAGTTTCCTTCTGTTTCCCCTTATTTATGTACTTGCTTGATTCTCCTTCATTGAGCTCCCGAGTGGGTTCCTCCCTTAAGGTAGTGGCTTTGGTCCCCATGGTTTCTATTGAATCAGAATCATCTTCAGGATCATTCATATACACGGGGTCGTCTCCTGTCCCTATGTTGGTCTTTGAACTGGGCTTAGAGCTCGTGGCATTAAGCGATCTCTTCCGTCGTGTTTTCTTTTTCTTTGCTTGAGCGATTGATGCAGTATCCCTCTCTTCAAGAATGTAGTTTTGATTTTGAAGCATTGACCGTGTAACTACATTCGCGGGTACAACAAGTGTGGTGCCTCGTGCTTGGTTGGTGACCTCAACCAAATTCAATGGCGTAATCTTGGGTGCATTAGGATTATGTGGACATTGAGTGATCAAATGATCTATGCCACAACGATTACATGTAAGTACCGGCATTCCCGATGTGCTCCCTTGATTTGGTTGCATTTGAGTAGCGATCTTCTGTAGCCTATTAGGGCACTCCGCTACACGATGCGGTCCACCACAATCATATCATTGAAGAGGTGGTCTCCTTGCCATGGTATTAAGGTTTTGCCCTCTTGTGGCGAGAGCAGCCGCTTGATATACAGGCTTGACTTGCCCGAAATGATCCTCCATGTAGTACTGGGGAATCATTTCAAATGTATCAATCCCGTATGGAGCAGTGGGGTCTATCTGCTCTTCATAATCCCCACACGCACTATGTGACTCACAACCCATCTGGTTTATTGGGGTTATCCTTGGATGTGGAGGTTGTGGTCCTAGCACTGGCGGTGGTAACGGCACAGATTGGACTACATTCGGATTCCTTGGAACTATATGCTGTGACGGTTGCTCGACAGGTTGTGCAGGCATTAGCGCGGGTACTTGAGGTGTGTTTGACCAGGCTAGTGGTGCCTGATTTGCCAACATTCGCTTAAGTACTAGGCAATCTTTAGATTGATGGCCATACTTACCACATGCATTGCAATTCCCATTGAATTTGACTCTGAATGTGGGACATTCACTCGTGCTATGTGGTCCTAAGCACACCGAACACCATTGTTGCTCTCTCCTTGGGTACATATGGCTATTCTGAGAAGCTCGATTACCCCTAAAGTATTCTTGGAGAGCCTTAGTAAGGTCGGTCACTCACAGACATTTCAGATATCTTGGGCTCCTTGGCAATAGGTTTTACCGTCATTGGCTCGTGCCCAGATACTTGCGAACTAACGGATTTTGTTTCTGAAGACACCTTTTTACCTGCAATCATCAAGTTGTCTTCTAACTGGATTGCATTGGCAGTGACTGCTTCCCACGTTGTAAGACCTCTAATGACTAGGCCATTGTAAATGTCCTCGTGGCGCAATCCTCGGATGAATCTATCGAGGAGTTGGTTGTTATTGAAGCGTTCATCGGGAGTGCAGCGAGAATTTAGATGCTTCAATCGACTTATAAAGTCTCTCACTGACTCCCCTTCCTCACGTTCAGCTTTTTGGAGTTGAGATGCTACCCCCGACCAAAGCACACCCTCACGTATGTATTCTTTCAAGAACAATCTCTTGAGAGTGGGGTAGTGAGTGCGCTCTTCAACCCTTAAGGTTCGATACCAATCTCCGGCCTTCCCACTCAAGGTTAAGCCTAAGGCTTTACACTTATGCAGCTCATTGTGCTCTTCCAAAGAGTCACACACGTGTTCAAAGACTTCAATGTGCTTCCTAACATCCTCGTTACCACTGAAGTTTTGAGTGAGCTTAGCCACTTGTACTGCCTTGCTTCTAGGTTCTCTCTCAGGCATGCCCCGCATGTTTTCCGCAATGGATCGTCCGATCGTCTGAGCAAATGCTGCGAGATCACCTAAGTGAGCAGGCATAGCTGGTGGAGGCACTTCTGGGATAGCCTGGCTGATAGGAGTTGGCGTTGGTCTGAGTATGTTGGCAAACGACGTAGGATATAGCTCCCCTTGGATAATGGTTATGATAAGGTGGTCGTGGAGCATACGCCATTGGCATACTAAGAGGCGTAGGAGCTACATAAGCATGAGTAGCGATAGGTATGGTTGATAGGCACTGGCACGCACTGTTGTAGGTACTGTTCCACTAGGTAGCGGTGTCGTACTAACTACAGCGGTAACAGGTGCACTTTCAGCTATGCTCATCATTGGGGTGGGCATTGCGGATTCCCTAATGGAAAGTTGAGCCAAGGTTGGAAAGCTAAAGTTACTGCTCGTGGGCTCAACCTGCATTGAGACTCCAGGCAAAACAACATATGAAGGGTCTATGGGACTCACCGAGGGAGTCTCCAATTGTGATAAGGTTGGTTGTTTGGCCTTGCCTGTATCCAAAAATCTCATAGGGCCAGTGGAAACTAAGTTCACTCCCCTATTTTGCCTCTCAAATTGGATAATTCTATGAATAACCTCACATATCATGTGTTGTTGCTCCTCTAGATTAGTGGCGCCAGATGTAGATCGTAGGACTTCTAACCAACCTACATGGTATGTGTGACCTGTGTATAGGTCAGTTAGAGTCTCTGTGTGTAGATCATATTCCCAATTTTCATTGAGAAATATCCCATCTAGACTTGGTGTGCCAAACGGTTCTCTTGAAGTGGACGCAATGTCACTTCTTATGGATTGGCTTCTCAAGACCTCAACTTTAGGAAGAGCATCGGAATGTGGTAGCTCAGTAGGGCCCTCATTAAACGAAGTGGGTAGAATATCCACATGGACACTCTTTGGGAGGGTAGGGTCTACATAAGATGTGAATGGCGAATCTACTACCCCTCCTTCCTCATTTACTTCGCTTGTCGCATGTTCAGAGCGTGTAGCTCTACTAAAGGTCTCTATTAGACGACTAAACATGCTAGATCCAGGTTGTGGGGCTCACACTGGCATGTTTTGGCTTGTCTCCTCAGGGTTCTTGGTAGGGTGACCTTCCATGGCTTCTGAGTCAGAGGATGAGTCACTATCCACTATTCGTGGATCTTGAGTTGCACTCCCTTGGGTTCCAGCCGAAGGCCAAGATGCCAACGTGGAGGGATGGTGTGAGCCTGCGTAGACTGAAATGCTTTCTAGTGGTTCAGGCTCTAGCACCCGACCAGAACGTAGATGCATGTGATGTGGATACCCTATTTGCGTTGGTAACTACCCTTGAAACTCACACAAGTGGTTTCTTAGGTGTTTCGCACCCCGTTTTTACTTGTTTTTAGATTGTTTTTAACTCATTTTTGACCCCCTTACTTACGGTCGAACTTGGACTAGGGCATGTGATAGCTCGAAACGAGCGTATCGTTTAAAGGGTCCTAGCGTGCTTTACAGCACCGTGGTTGCCTATCCAAAGCTCCTGTGGTCCTCAAAACAGTCCGTTTCCCTTGGTGGGGGGAAGGGGCAAAAGCCTATTTGCTTGTGGAGGAAAGGGTGAGGGCTTTATCCCACATGCTCACTTTACTCCTTGGGGAGTGGGCTACATATAGGGCACGACTTCCCATAAGCTCTCACTTGAAAGAAAGCTATGGAGGCTCACTCTCCTATATATATATATCAAAAGACCGAGACCGAGACCGAGACCGAGGCCGGGTCGTGGGTCGTGGGTCAATTGGGGTTCTTTCTTTTCAAAAATTTTTTCTCCAATTAGAAAATCTTTCCTCTCCACACGTTTGGTTCTTTCTTTGAAAATAAAATTTAAATTTTTTTATTTTTTATTTTTTATATTTTTTTAAATTTTTATTTTCTTTTTTTTTAAGATAAGTTTTCTAGGGTTTCTTTAGGGTTCGGCCTTGGCCGCGGCGCAATTCACACACAGCATAGATCTGGGGATTCAGAACCCCCCCCCCGCACGCAGATAACCAGATAACAGAATGCACGCCCACACGCGGAGCGGAAAAATAACAAAAGAAACAGAAATGCAGAAGACAAATTGCAGAAAACAGATTGCAAAACACAGAAACACCTCAACAACAAACACACAGCCGCTTTCCTACAGTGTAGATTAAACTTCACGGAGCAGCCGAGCTGCAAACTGGAGCTTGGTGCAGGGCAACTCCCCGGCAGCAGCGGCGCCAAAAATGTGCGCTTTTGCCGCACAGGTCGTAGCTGGGGACTTGCCGGACACCGTATGCGTGCCACGAATGGCTGCAAGCATACAACCAGGGAAGGAAGCTCAAAACAGAATGCAAAAGGTGTGTCACTCACCGCTTAACTGCCGCCTTGAAGGATTCCCGTGTCACAGCCGTGAAGGAGGAGCCGCCGTCGCCGCTCTACCGCCTCGCCGCCGCTGCCGTGCCGCTACACAGTGCGCTCGATCGCTCTCTCACTCTCTATGGGTTTCCTTTGAGAGGGACAAGGAGCTTGTTTTTCTGGTATATGAGTATGGGAAGTTGATCGGCAGGGGATCCATAGAGTGGTAGTACCTTGATAATACCCTTGGGCTGTAGAAGCTTCTTAGGTACCCACTCTCGAGAGTGCTTGCCCTCTATGCATTGGTGGTTAGAGTTGTTAGAGTAGGGTTAGTGTTGTTAGTTTTGTGAGGGGGCCAGCAGAGCGATGGTGGCATTTGAGAGTTTGGATTGGGTTATGGCCCAGTTGGGTAGTTGAGAGGATACATGAGGCAGAGGGGTGTCCAAAGTGGGGAGCGGCCTCTTTTTGAGCAGTATGGATCGAAGGGTGAAATAACAGTTGGTGAGGGGAGGAGTATCCTCTTGGCATGAGGGAGTAGAGTACATGGGTTCTTCATCCGTCAATTAGGCCTGTAACTTAGCCAAAGGCCAATATCCCAGTCGATGTTGCATTGGTTTTGTCTTGTCCAGCATGGTTCATGCAGGCATCACATAAAACTTCCTTTCAAAGGGATTATTTCCAATGTGGAATAAGATTGTGATTATACCTAAATAGTGAACTTCTTGAGAGGCCACTGTTTAGTAGGAGTCTCTTTTAATGGGGGTTTTTAGGGAAAGCCAAGTGTCATAAGACATTAAGTTGTAATCAGCCCCTATATCTACAAGAGCTAATCTTTGGGTGAATATTTTTGGAGTGGTCATTCCTGACCATAATTGTTTATGCCTCAGTTTTTGATAATCACACTATAGTTAGCGAGGATGTGTGTTTCGTCAAGCTTTTCAAGCCTAGGACATTGCCTGTGAGATTTTCTTTTATAGAAATTCAGAAACTCGGGACCAAGAACTCCATAGGCATAACCTCTTCAGTACCATAGGTCAAACTGAAGGATGTCGCATTGGTAGCAGCCTTGTAGGATGTTCGATAGGCCCAGAGTGCTGCCACCATCCAATCATTGTGGATGGCTTCAACAGTTTTGGTGAGAATGGCACATAAAACTTTATTAGTGCTTTCTGCGTGGTCATTAAGTAGCTTGGGGGTAATACGGGGAATATTTCCTCTGAGTGACGAGGAATTTTTATAAGAGGAATTGGATTACCTCATTAATGAAGTGCGTGCCATTGTCACTCACAATGTGAAGGGGCACCCAAAGTGAGTGATTTACTAACTCATATAGAAATTTTACAGTACGTGCAAAATCCCTTGATTAATGAAGTGCGTGCCATTGGGCTGCTTGTTTTATTTCTTCGTGTTTGGTTTTTCGTTGTTTTCTATCATGAATGGCCCTGAGGGTGGTTTCAGTTAGTGGGCCATAGTAGCGTTTCAATTTACCATTGAAATATCCCGCCATCTTGACGCCATCGAGTGTCTCTACGTGCACTGCGCCTTGCGGGGTTATCTCACTGGACTAGGAAAGGTCCTAAGCCTTTGAGCTTGAGTTTCTTTTTATGGGTTTTGGTGCTAAAGTGGAGGACCATGTCACCCTCATTCATTTGTTTGTCCTTTATCTGGTCATCAAACCATTGCTTATGCCGCCTTAGTTTTTTATGATCACACTATAGTTAGCGAGGAGGCGCGTTTGTTAAGCTTTTAAAGCTGGAATAGGCGGTAGCCTAGGACATTGCCTGTGAGTTTTCTTTTACAGTAATTCGCAAACTCAGGAGAGGACCAAGAACTTCATAGGCATAACCGCTTCAGTACCATAGGTCAAACTGAAGGATGTGGCATTGGTAGCAACCTTGTAGGATGTTTGATAGGCCTAGAGTGCTGCAAGCAGCAACTTCTGTTCCCAATCAGTGCGGCCAGCTTCAACCATTTTGGTGAGAATGGTACATAAAAATTTATTGGGGCTTTCTGCTTGTCCATTAGCTTGGGGGTAATATGGGAAAGATTTCCTGTGAGTGACAAGGAATTGTTGTAAGAGGAATTGGATTACCTCATTAATGAAGTGCATGCCATTGTCACTCACAATCTCAAGGGGGCATCCCAAAGCGAGCGATTACTGACTCACATAGAAATTTTGCAGTACGTGCAAAATCCCTTGATTAATGAAGTGCGTGAGTGCCATTGGGCTGCTCGTTTTATTTCTTCGTCTTTGGTTTTTCGTTGTTTTCTGTCATGAATGGCCCTGAGGGTGGTTTCAGTTAGTGGGCCATAGTAGTGTTTCAATTTGTTACCATATTGAAATATCCTCCCATCTCGATGCCATCAAGTGTCTCTACGTGCACTGTGCCTTGTGGGGTTATCTCAGTGACTAGGAAAGGTCCTAAGCCTTTGAGCTTGAGTTTCTTTTTATGGGTTTTGGTGCTAAAGAGGAGGACCATGTCACCCTCATTCATTTGTTTGTCCTTTATCTGGTCATCAAACCATTGTTTAGTCTTAGTTTTTTACGATCACACTCGAGGAGGCGTGTTTCGTCAAGCTTTTAAAGCTAGAATAGGCGGTAGCCTAGGACATTGCCTGTGAGTTTTCTTTTACAGTAATTCGCAAACTCGGGAGGACCAAGAACTTCATAGGCATAACTGCTTCAGTACCATAGGTCAAACTGAAGGATGTGGCATTGGTAGCAACCTTGTAGGATGTTCGATAGGCCCAGAGAGTGCTGCAACCAGCAACTTATGTTCCCAATCAGTGCGGCCAGCTTCAACTGTTTTGGTGAGAATGGTACATAAAACTTTATTGGTGCTTTCTGCTTGTCCATTAGCTTGGGGGTAATATGGGGAAGATTTCCTGTGAGTGACAAGGAATTGTTGTAAGAGGAATTGGATTACCTCATTAATAAAGTGCGTGCCATTATCACTCACAATCTCAAGGGGGCATCCAAAGCGAATGATTACTGACTCATATAGAAATTTTACAGTACGTGCAAAATCCCTTGATTAATGAAGTGCGTGCCATTGGGCTGCTTGTTTTACTTCTTCGTCTTTGGTTTTTCGTTGTTTTCTATCATGAATGGCCCTGAGGGTGGTTTTAGTTTGTGAGCCATAGTAGCGTTTCAATTTGTTACCATTGAAATATTCCACCATCTCGATGCCATCAAGTGTCTCTACGTGCACTGCACCTTGCGGGGTTATCTCGGGCGGTGACTAGAAAAAGTCCTAAGCCTTTGAGCTTGAGTTTCTTTTTATGGGTTTTGGTGCTAAAGAGGAGGACCATGTCACCCTCATTCATTTGTTTGTCCTTTATCTGGTCATCAAACCATTGTTCATGCCTTAGTTTTTTACGAACACACTATAGTTAGTGAGGAGGCGTGTTTTGTCAAGCTTTTAAAGCTCGAATAGGTGGTAGCCTAGGACATTGCCTATGAGTTTTTCTTTTACAGCAATTCGCAAACTCGAGACCGAGAAATCCATAGGCATAACTGCTTCAGTACCACAGGCGCATTGGTAGCAGCCTTGTAGTATGTTTGATAGGCCCAGAGTGCTGCCACCAGCAACTTTTATTCCCAATCAGTGTTGCTGGCTTCAACCGTTTTGGTGAGAATGGTACATAAAACTTTATTGGTGCTTTCTTCTTGTCCATTAGCTTGGGGGTAATATGGGGAAGATTTCGTGTGAGTGACAAAGAATTGGTGTAAGAGGAATTGGATTACCTCATTAATGAAGTGCGTGCCATTGTTACTCACAATCTCAAGGGGGCATCCAAAGCGAGTGATTACTGACTCATATAGAAATTTTGCAGTACGTGAAAAATCCCTTGATTTTAATGAATTGTGTGCCATTGGGCTCCTTGTTTTATTTCTTCGTGTTTGGTTTTTTGTTATTTTCTATCATGAATGGCCTTGAGGGTGGTTTCAGTTAGTGGGCCATAGTAGCGTTTCAATTTGTTACCATTGAAACATCCTGCCATCTCGATACCATCGAGTGTCTCTACGCGCACTGCGCCTTGCGGGGTTATCTCAGTGACTAGGAAAGGTGCTAAGCCTTTGAGCTTGAGTTTCTTTTTATGGGTTTTGGTGAGGAGGACCATGTCACCTTCATTCACTTGTTTGTCCTTTATCTGGTCATCAAACCATTGTTTACGCCGCCTTAGTTTTTTACGATCACACTATAGTTAGCGAGCGAGGAGGCGTGTTTCGTCAAGCTTTTAAAGCTCGAATAGGCGGTAGCCTAGGACATTGCCTGTAAGTTTTTCTTTTATAGCAATTCGCAAATTTGGGACCCAGAACTCCATGGGCATAACCGCTTCAGTACCATAGGTCAAACTGAAGGATGTCGCATTGGTAGCAGCCTTGTAGTATGTTTGATAGGCCCAGAGTGCTGCCACCAGCAACTTTTATTCCCAATCAGTGCGGCTGCCTTCAACCATTTTGGTGAGAATGGTACATAAAACTTTATTGGGGCTTTCTGCTTGCCCATTAGCATGGGGTAAATATGGGAAAGATTTCCTGTAAGTGACAAGGAATTGTTGTAAGAGGAATTGGATTACCTCATTAATGAAGTGCGTGCCATTGTCACTCACAATCTCAACGGGGCATCCAAAGCGAGTGATTACTGTCTCATATAGAAATTTTGCAGTACGTGCAAAATCCCTTGATTAATGAAGTGCGTGCCATTGGGTTGCTTGTTTTATTTCTTCATGTTTGGTTTTTCGTAGTTTTTTGTCATGAATGGCCCTGAGGGTGGTTTCAGTTAGTGGGCCATAGTAGTGTTTCAATTTGTTACAATTGAAATATCCCGCCATCTCGACGCCATCGAGTGTCTCTACGCACATTGCGCCTTGCGGGGTTATCTCAGTAACTAGGAAAGGTGCTAAGCCTTTGAGCTTGAGTTTCTTTTTATGGGTTTTGGTGCTAAAGAGGAGGACCATGTCACCCTCATTCATTTGTTTGTCCTTTATCTGGTCATCAAACCACTGTTTACGCCTTAGTTTTTTACGATCACACTATAGTTAGCGACGAGGAGGCGTGTTTTGTCAAGCTTTTAAAGCTCGAATAGGCGGTAGCCTAGGACATTGCCTGTGAGTTTTTCTTTTATAGCAATTCGCAGCCAAGGTAAGGCTTTGCATCCTCTTGTCTCGGCCCCCAAAATCGTATAGTATCTCTTTGACAAGACGTGCAAAAGGAGCTCTCGGGATGAGGAGGTTGACACTCTTTTGGAACCTCCGAATCTCCTTTAGAGCTACCATGACATTGTGTTGTTTCCTCCTGGGGGCACGAGGAGGAGGGTTTCTTTGTGGGTGGTCAAGGAGGACATGCATGAGTACTCCAATCTCGTGCACATTTATGCCGAGAGGATGATGGAGCTCCTTCAGCTGTGCTGCCGGTGCCACCTCTTCTCGTGTTGGCAACGGACCCATGCCTCGATGCAAGCTCTTCCCCCCAGTTGTGGAACGTATTGGTGGGGGGATAGGAATATCACTCCATGGCACTTGATCAGGGTTAACATCACTCCCTGTCTCTCGATCAGGGTCAATGGTAGTGGTCGGGTTAGTGGTGTTCGGATGAGGGGGAGAGGGAGGTGGTGGTGGAGGACGATGAGGTGATGGTGGATGCTTACGTGTAGTGTTTTTCATTGTGTGAGCCATGGCAAAAAGTGAAGCTAAAATATAGAAATGATAATGAATGAGACTATTACACCTTTATATAAAGTCATTTACAATGTGTTCAGACAGTCTAAAACTGGCCAAAAATTACAAAACCACCACTGAATTAGACATGTTTAACCCAACGTCTGCCATGTCTTGCCATTGTGGCATGCCATGCAACATGGCTTGCTCTTGAACTTCCATTCCACTTCTCTATGTTTGTCTCCTTTCTTTTGAGTCATACGGCTTTAGCAATTGCTGACATTCGAGCCTTTTCCCTGGTAACATTTCTTGCAAGATTGTTGCAATTAAACATCTCCACAAGATAATTGCTACGTGTCTTTCCTCCACCATGTCGAGTATTCTTGAAGTACACTCCCTTGGCTATGTGTAATGTGATTTTTCCATGCCTTGGGTGCTGAACATATCTAAGGACCTGTATTTTTGTAGAAAATATGATCCATGTGCGTATACAATGTGCTAGGAAAAAATGTCCAAGTAAGAAATTATGAAGATAAATGTTTTAATTTATGGAATTTTAGTAAGAAATTGCAATGGTAATTAATGAATGGCAATAATTAAGATGAGAATATCTTACCATGTAATATGTAATGGAGGTATCTCCCCAACTCTCACTAACAAGCTTGATGAATTATGTCACATCTATTTTGAACACACTTTGTTCTTCTTGAGTTGTTGTGCTCTTTAACATAGTTGTCATTTCACAACCTTGTTAAAGTAAGCCCACACCTTCTTTTGCTTGTTTCGTAGAGTTGGATCCTTGTTTGAGATATGTGGTGCACTTGCAAAGATCCTTCCAATGCTCCCATCACAGGCTCCTTCCTCGATCGTTCATAGGATGCAAGAATCGCCTCGCCTTTGCACTGCTCACATTGACACTTGTTGAGCAACAATATGATGTGCCCTAGACTTCTTAAAATCTTTCACAATCTTTACATTCCTGCCATGAACTCCCAGAGAGTTGAGGAGCTCCTCCACTTGCTTTATTGCTTGGGCTAAGTGTGAGGCTGGTTGCATAGTGAATGCATAGTCAATGTGAAGCTTAAGCAACCTATCAAAAATCCTTATCATGGCATGCAATGTGCAAAAGTGTATACTTTCCATTGGGAAAGGAATAATTAGTGCCCAATTTGGATCCTTTGTGTCCCTATTGGGGGTGTTGCATCTAAATCGGAAGACAAGATCCCCTCCACCCATTGGAGCTCATCGGAGATCTTTGGCTTCAGAATTGACCGCTTCATGCACAATGGACACAGATGGAGGCATTGTGCACTATTATCACAATTACACATTCATTTTATGGTCTTCAAATCACCACCTAGATGCCAATCCACACGAAAGGAGCCCACACCATCCACTTCAAGCTCCTCCCCATTCATTTGTTGTTTGATGACTTCTAGAATTTGAGGACATCATTGAAGCATCCAATTCAATACCTCAGTGTTCTCCTTTGGAACCTCAAAGGCTCCAAGCCACCAATTATCCTTCTCAGATTGAACACTGAAAGAAGGGATTTTATCCTTGTCCTTTGCATATGCCATTGCTTCATTCATATATGTGACTCCCATTCACTCCAATCTTTTTCCTTTTACTAGTTGAGCCTCATCCAACTTCAGTATAAGCGATAGGATTCCCTCCGATTCTACATATCACATAAACCAAGCCTGTTTTATAGGTATATATTTATTCATATTTTTGATGCATTAATAATCTTATAAAATTATGTTTAATTTAATTTTACAGGATTCAGTTCAATGGAATATGCAAATGGGCGCGAGATTTATGTATAGATGTACACATAGACATTTCATGTAATAAGGCCCACTAGGCCCACTAGCCATTTCATTTGGGCAAGGTATATTTTTGATGAAATGATTTAAAAAGCATTGGACTAAGGTCCAAATTTGTAAATAGCCCTATTT
This sequence comes from Cibotium barometz, assembly GCF_041138505.1. NCBI lineage: Eukaryota > Viridiplantae > Streptophyta > Polypodiopsida > Cyatheales > Cibotiaceae > Cibotium > Cibotium barometz. Next base: position 12,055,648 of record NC_141088.1, on the reverse strand, counting down.
TGGAAAAGCTATGGTATTAATGGATCCAAGGGCTAAATTTATTAATATGATTTAAATACCACGTGTGTGGGGAGTGGAGCCACACACATGTCGGGGGAGAGATTGCACCCAATCTTGTGTTCTTTGATTCTTATGCTTTTGATTCATGTCGGGGGAGTGGAGTGGAGCCACACATGTCGGGGGAGAGATTGCACCCAGTCTTGTGTTCTTTGATTCTTATGCTTTTGATTCATGCTCTTGATTTATACTATGATGTTATAGTTTATTTTCTTTTATTATTTAATTTGAGGAATAATTTAATCTCCATGTACCATGGTCCTGTAAGAGTGGTATCAGAGCACGACAAATTCAAGATTTGAATTTGGGTCATGTAGAGTTGAAGAAAAATCAAGAAATTGATTTTTACTCAAAGGCTATTGGCTTGGAGTAATTTGAAGGCTTTTCAACAAATTCAAATATACTTGCACGGGAAGAGTAGAATCTGCAGCAAGATATTAGGGGAATTTTGGACTCAACTTTGGGCCCTCTAAGAAGTGCCAACTAAGCTTATAGAGAGATAATCCAAAAAGCCTAAAAATAAGGTGAAATGGACTTTGGCGTATTTTCTCTTGGCATTTTCTTGAGATATAGAAGATATATTTCTATTTTTAAATGTACATAAAAATGATAGAATATTGCTAGTTCTCGAAGTCTTCAATTTGTTCATGTACTATATGTACTACGTGAACAATGAATTGGTCAATTCTCTAAGTTTAATGGATTATATCTCAAAATCTCTACGTACAAGCCGAAATAGAATATTTCTTGAAATTTGAACCAAGGATCATCCAAAAATAGTTCGAGTTCTCTCCCTGCAAGAAATTTCATCTCAAATTTTGAAGGTTTTCGACTTCCCTCCTTGCAAGAAACTTTACCTCAAATTTCGAAGTTTAGATATCAAAGTTTACAGGTATTGGTACCTTTAAAATCAAGGTTTTTCTTGCAAATTAGTTGGAATCTTTACTTCTTTTTACTATTTTGGTACCTTTCTCTTTTCATTCAGATTTTTCTACTAATCAAGAGCAAGGAGGAACACAGACAGAATCAAGAGGATGGCAAAGGGATCAAGATCAAGGAGGAATACAGAGAAAAGAGACTGTTACAACCTGCACATCGAGCTTGAACATGAATATGAACCTCTAAGAGAAATAAACCTATACTTTGTGTACTGCTGCTAAAGAAATGTTGAGGATGCAAGGGAAGAAAAACATAGATTTATGGATTGATGGTAGGTTATATCCAAAAGACCCTTTTACAAACTCCACACCCCCATTTAGGAATACGACATCTCTGCTTAACTTTGTTGGAGATGGCTATAATGGGCTCCTAGGATATACACATCATTTGGAAGCAACAAGCAATGTTCTTAAATTAGAAAGAGATTTGTTTGAGAAGGAGAACATTCATTTGAAGAAAACCATGGAACATTGTATGCAGAAGGTATTAAGCAATAAGGAAACCATTTCAGGGCTTGAAAAATAAATGTCTGTATTAAGACATAAGCAGATCTCATTAGGTCTCCGTATAGACGACAAAAAAAACTAAGGGATATTGAGCAAATGAAGCTAGCAGGTGGTGGCATCAAGAAGAGAATACATGCAATCAAGTAAGCTCCTTTCTATTAACTGGTTTATTATTTCTATTGTGATAATTTATGAATAGCAATCATTATATCAATTTTTGCATTTCAATATGATATCAGATCATTATTGCACTGTGATAAAGAATCAACGACATAATCTTTTGGCGCACATTTAAGTCTTCTTTTAGATCGCCAGTATGCAGAAGCACTGATGAACAAGAAGAAATATAAGAAGGTCTCAGAAAAGCAAATAGACGACTTTTTCAAAGATAATCAACTCAATCCACATGACATCCAGGCAATACTTGATGAGGCTGGTATATCACACAGAAGGTACTCAGCCATTTATAAGACTTTGCAGGAAAAGATGAAGGATTCTAGTATGAAAGGATCATTATTGCCAAATCTTTCTTTGGTTAAAAAAATGCATAAACAAGTAAACGAATAGGTAATGTAAGCACTAGGAACCCCATTTCATATTGAAGACACCTATGCTGCACCAATAGGAGATGTGGTCTATAATAGGTATAATAATATTTTCTACGACTTGGAGGCCTAACAATCATATGTTGTTCAGTTGTTTGAAGTTATTCCTGAAGAAAGTGATGGTGTCCTCAAATTTGTGCTAAAGCTTGATGAGTGTCAAATTGTGAAGAAGAGAAAGTTAGAAAGGGTTACCATCACACTGATGAATAGGGCACTTGATACATCTATTCTAAAAGATGACCTAGATGGTTTAGTGTTCAATCTGAAAATAATATATTGTCATTGGGATCGTTTGAGGTAAAATTTATTAGACTCGGATATGTTTGTGAAAAAAGAATTACATATAAAAAAACACTAATGGGTGTTGCATTCCTATATTTCTTATGTATTACAGGTAAAATCAGAGAATTTTGATGTTCAGCATTGGGTCTTTCATAAGACATCGATACCCGAGATCATCAACGAGCAGAGAAATGACAAAATCTTGGATGTGGAAGTCATGGGACAATATAAGGTGGAGTGGCATATGGCGAGTGATCTTAAAACTCTGAAATGTATACACAATGTATCAAAGGGTGCCAATTCAAAAAGTCCCTGCTTATATTGCATGTGCAATACAAAGGTGTTTGATAAGAGGTATTGGAAGAAGGCACTAGATAGGCACTTGAAAGACCCAAACTTCAAGCCAATTCTCGATATTCCATTGTCAAGTGTCCACATTTGTACAATGCATGCTCTTTTTAGAATCATTGAAAAACTCTTGTTTTTATACATATGTTTTGCATGGACTCTACAGCCTAATACAGCAAAGGTTATATCCATCAAAGCACTAGAGAAAGTTCTATCAGACAATGGTTTACATGGTGGACATGCAAAAATTGAACAAGATGAAAAAAGGTCTAAGGATGGGAAGAATGTACCTAAGAAACCTTCCATTGGGGGTGTTAAAGCAAGAAGGTTTCTATTTGAACCAATACCAGAAGGTCGTAGAAGAAGACGATCAGTGTATATTATAAAATACAACAGATGGAAGTGCGTTCAGAATGCAGTAGTAGACCATGCAGACAATGGTCAAGCAAGAACACAGAAAGCCAAGGTGTGGAAATCTCGACACTATGTTTAAGTTCTGTGTGACAAGAAAGTGTGGACAAAGGAGGACCATGAGATATTTCAAACAATGCTAGATGAGTTCAAGAGATCAATGATTGATGCATGGACAGATCAACACATCACCCACTATATGGTATTAGATTGATTATGCATTGAACTAGTTTTTATACTGTATATTAAAAAATATACTAATTAATGTATTCTTTTTTTCTCTTGAAGCATATTATATAGCATCATACCCCTTGGTTTGCAAAGAAGTATGGTAGTTTATCAATATGGTCAACCCAGGGAATGGAGAAAACACATTATCAAGCACGCTCCGGGTATTTCAATCATACAAGACATGGTGGAGGAGCAGAAAAAGCTAACAGTTTAGAAGAATTACATCAGTGGACATATAGGAAGCTTGTACAACACAAAGCCAAAAAGAAGCAGCAATTCAAAGCATCCCAAATTAATCAAGCAGTAAAACTTGTGAAGAAAGAAAGAAAACAAGATATATGCACGAGGAGATCTAATGCAAGTATTAAGCATGCAGAATGGCGAGTAACAAAACAAAGAAATGGGAAGATTTGGATACCCATAGATCCATGATTAACATTTCAAATGGGAAGATTTGGATATCCATAGATCCATGATTAACATTTCAAATTCAGAAACGATCATATGTAAAACTGTCGTGACATTACATGAGAGAGAATATTATTACAAGAGATAGGAATATACCACTACTTCTTAACCTGCTCACTAACATCCTCGGGTGCATGAAGCCTTGCCCTTTTTGAAGATGGCTCTGCACCATCCTGTAAACTGGCAAACTGGAGGAACCCTCGGTTTTGTGAATCTCAGAAGCTCCCTTTTGCCATAATCACTTAACATATTGGGATCCTTAATCCCACACGCCAATCCATAAGCAGTGTAGGCTAAGTAATATTTACTCCTTAGTGCATAGACTCCAGGGCCCTGCCCAAAGATTCACAATGCTAACTTCTTCTCCAAAAGCATGACTTTGTCTGCATTCCACACCTGACGGGATATGCCCCAAGGTATCTGGATAATGTCTTGATTGCAAACAAAGGAAATTTTGCATTGTCTTTCAAGAATTTCTTGTGGAATATAATGAATTGTGGAAACTTCAATCGGTTTATGTACTCTCCCAGTGTGCTGAGTCCATTCCAAGTCCTCCCACGCATTTGCCTGCTCTGCGATCGAGAAACTCATCCTCAAACACAACCAGCTGCAAAACAATATTGTCGATGAGCCAACACAACAAATAAAATAAGCTACTCAACACGATAAAAAGTAATTAACAAGTAAACATACCTTTTGATTTTTGTCATTAACAAGTAAATCATTTGTCCATATATTGATTGTTGAGTTAGTGTCTTAGACCATCGATGAGGACACCCCTTCCCTACCCAAGTGTGAAATATTAAGTCTTTGCTGAATAGCTTGAAATTTCCCTTCAGTGTGAAGGCTAGATTTATAGCTTTTTGCATCCTTGTACATCATAGATAATGTGTCGGTAGCAGAATGGAACTCACTGTCCTTGACATTTGAATCCAATAAGAGATACTTATCCAAATCTGGATCCACAAAATCTTCATCTTCCTCAACATTCTGTGCAATGATGGCCAGACAGTAGTCTTCCCTTATGTCAAAGACAGCTTGAATATCTGTAATTAATAAATATTCTTTGTCACCAATAAGAAATGTGGGGAGTAGTGGGGTTGGAATGTCCCCTGCTTCCTCTATCATAGAGGGCTGCTCGTCACCTATAACCACTAAGGTGTCTTCTCTTCTGAGCACATCAATATCCAACTGCTCACTTAAGTCCCTCTCCGTAGCCAAGTTTATCTTCTCTGCAATCTCTTGAACTTCATCTTCTGCTCTTGGAGGTTCCTCTGGCTTCTCCTCAACTTTTTCATTTGCAACTTCTTCATCCTCAAGCAGCACATGCAAGTAAGTAGTAGATAAATCCATAGTGGTAAGCAACGAGACGACACTTGTGATTGTGAATGGGGCACTTACTGTGTGTCTTCTTCTTATCATCTGGCACCTTTAAAACATCCATGTTTAACTTTTGTCTCAAGGTTGTTGAAGGTATGATATCATTCACGTGCACATACTGGACGCCGTCAAACATGACTGTACCACTTAAAGTGGTCTGCTAAAATTGCTTCCCTTTCTCCTCAAGATACGAACGAGCAGAAACGATCATGTCTTTGATGGAGAAATTGAAATTAAACATACGTGAGATTTCAGGATGGCGATGATGCTGTCAAACTTTATACAAGAAGTCGAACAACTTTTCATCTGGGGTTTCTTGAAGTCCAGCATCAGACCCAACCTCAATCCCCGAAAGGTTCCATCTACAAGCTAGGAAATATGTCAGGATGACAAAAGTTTATGGCGATGATGCTGTCGAACTTTATACAGGAAGTCGAACAACTTTTCATCTAGGGTTTCTTGAAGGCCAGCATCAGACTCAACCTCAATCCCGAAAGGTTCCATCTACAAGCTAGGAAATATGTCAGGATGATAAAAGTTCTGTGTAAGATAATAAAGGATTAGCCAAGATCAGTATAACGTGATAAGCGTTGGAGAAATCTCACCGACATCTCTAGTCGCGTTGTAGTAATTTGATGAAATATTAGTGAGAAAATGAAATTGCAAGGAAAAATGTGCCAAAATCACTGTAACACGATATGTGTGGGAGAATTCCCAAGGAGCCCTCTCTTCACGTTATAGTGATTTGATGCAATATTTCAAAGGCAATGACGATTGTAAGAAAAATCACTACAAGAACGATAGTAGGACAAATCACTATAATGCGATATGGGTGGGAGAGTTCTCACCGACTCCCCTCTTCGCGCTATAGTAATTTGATTAATTATTTATAAGGAAAATATTAATTTCTTAAAAACCTAAACGATGAAATCTTTGTGAAAAAGTAAAAAAAGAATGACAGTAGGACAAATCACTATAACGCGATATGCTTGAGAGAGTTCGCACCAAGACCTCTTCTCGCGTTGTAGTGCAAGAAATTTATGCAAGCAAATTACCATTGTGGGCAAAATCACTACAACGCGATATGGGTATGTTAGTTCTCATCAAGATCCCTCTTTGCGTTGTAGTGATTTGATGAAATATTTGGGAGAAATAAATTAAATTCTTAACACTAGTTCTGTAATTGGACACTTAAGTGTCCTGAGACACTAAAGTGTCCTGAAAAGTTCTTGAATTTTTGTGGGCAATCTATTAAGAGTTTTGAAATGCTTAACATCCACAGATGTTCCTCAAGACCCAAAAAATCCTTGAGATTTTTTAAATTGCACTTTTCTTAGCTTTTGCAAGGTAATATTTTAATTTTCTTAGACACATGCTAATAAAACGCATGATTTTTGCTGTTTTCAAAATAGTAGTAATTTGGACATAGCTTTTAGAAGGGACATAGTTTGATCATGAAACTTGGCTTGATGGAAAGCCCATGATGTAAACTAAATCTTGGAATCATCAAACGATAATTTTTGGATAAATTTTTGACTCGCTAATATTGAAATGAAGTCATACACATCAAATTATGGCTTATTTATCTCATCTCAAGCATGAAAACCAATAATCAACATTCTCACTGATAGGGCTATATTATTTTTTAGTGGCGTGATTGAGTTTTGATAATACGCGTTACTTTTGCTGATTTTATGCAACTTTTTTGGGAAAAATTCTAGGAAAGGAAAATGTTTTTTTTGGTGAACTTCTACCTCCTTGGACTGATGTATGCTATCAAAATATCTTGGGAAAAATGCTATTGATATCATTGGATTTTTTTTTGAGAGAATGATGCTTGCATATTTGGAAAAATCTTGAAAAATGTTCATTTTCAAGACATATGCTACTTTGTTGCTTATGTACTTCCAAATAAAAAGGCATTTTATATGTTTAGCATTTTTTACATAAGCATAGGGTTATGTTCTACATGCCCAATGAAGCATTTTGGTTTTTAAAGCCTACATTAGGAGTTTGATTTTTTTTCGCAACCCCCAAAAAAGGACACTCAAGTGTCTTGTTTTGGTACCAAACTAGTGTTAAAAATCTAAAAGCAGCAATCTTTGATGGAATATTTATAAAACAATTATACAACTTCGACCAAATTGAAACACAAAAATATTTGAAAACATACCGCGAAATTCACTAGGAGAGCAAGAAGCAACCAACGAAGTTGACTATAGGAGAGTAAGAACTAGGGTGAAGGTGATGGCTGCGAGAAAAATTGCACGAGAGCAAGAAGCAATGAATAATGAATGTTGGTCACCTTTATCCACAGAAACTAACGGTATGTACATGTGGCAGACATGCATGATGGCACACCACGTGCTCTGTGCACATATGATGACACGTGTTAAAAATTGATTGATTGTAATCATCATGAGTACGGCCCCACGTCCTCCTTGGCATGTGTGGACATGCTCTTTCGCACGTGTGTCGTGCTTATCCTCGATATATGTGGTACTCATCCTCGATAAATGTCAAGTGTCCTTATCTTTTGCCGTCGTTTCGTTCTGCCTCCTTCAGCTCCATGTATTCCTCCGTCGTGCCTCATCTACGCCATCTCTAAGATTTATCAAGCAAGCATCCATCACTTCAACATTTTCCCTGCGTAATTCTTTGGTAAGTTATTAAGCAATCACTCCTGGTCTTAAATGTTATATTCAATCACATATATTCAATCATATATATCATGTTTTACCTACGTTCATTAGATATTGGGTTAAACAAAAGGCAATGTCTGACAAGTCACCACGATGCGAAGAATGAATTATGATTTTTTTTATGTAGCCATATCGCGTTATAGTGTTTTGGACATACTTTCTTGTCCTATACATTGTTCTGTGTCGTGTATGCTATCTATTACTTATTTCCATGACCTACTTTGTGAAATGAAACGCTCTGTGCAAGAAATCTCACTATAGCGCACTAAGGGTATGACGATTAGGTTTGATGTGCCTCTGTCACGTTGTAATGATTTGGACCTATTTTATTGTCATAGGTGTTGTTAGGTGTATTGTTCTTGTGTTATTTTGTCAAATGAAAGGGTCTCTTTGAGAAATCAATACAACGCAAGGAGTTGATGTAGATTTTGTCTGAAGTACCCTTATCGCGTTGTAGTGATTTGAAGCTAATTCGTTATCCAAGTTAACTTTTTCAGTAGTTTTTGTATTATTGTCCTATATATTTATTGAGAAGCTTATCATGTAACATTATGACTATTTTCAGATGGTGCATACGAAGAAGACCGCAAGGCTCTCATCTACAAATGATCCTCAATTAGGTAGAGAAGCTAGTTTGGGAAAGAAAATGTTTGCACTGCGCTCAATGAGGAGATGCAGATACGACCAACATAGATCTGTCCTTCTTAAACTAAGGTGGAGAAACATATGCATTGCGCGGTTCCGAAGTTGCCATTCCAGCGTGTAGTCCGGTCTACATGCGAGAATTTTGGCATTAATATGCGTTGGCAGGCCTCTGCCCTAGGATGTTTGCAAGAGGCTATGGAATACTGGCTTGTCGAGTTTTTTCAGGATAGCTTTGTCCTTGCCGTGCATGCACACAGAATCACTGTGATGCCAAAAGACATGAACTCGCTTTATTTGCTCAGGTTCAGATAATGACCGTACGCTGGAGCCCGCCCTACTTAGTGACAAGAGAATGAAGGGAATTTTGGAAATCCCGCCTTTGATGAAGAAAGTTAAGATCACAGAAGTAACACAGGCTAGTCATTCACGTGACACAAGGCTCAACGCAAGGCTCAATGCACAAAGGATTGGCGACCAAGCCAAGATGCAGGAGCTCTAAGAATTGTGGTTAAAGAAATCGGCTATTTGGGAAATGCATAAGTCAGAGCTTTGAGTTATTTTGTCCCCTCGTTTCACGTTAGACTTCCAGTGCGAGGCATCGGGCAATTTTTCCCTTTCGATGCGGAGGAGATTGATGTTTTATCCAATGTTTTAAGGGAGGTCAACGATAGAATTATCATAACAGTTCTAAGGTTTGCTACGTCGTTTTCATCAGCGTAATTGTAAAGTGGGTTGCTTGTCCAAAGTAACTAATATAATGTAGTTTTCTTGTGCAACTTGGTTATATCAAAATCTCCCATTCGAAGTTCAAAATCGTGTATATATTGTAGATTCCCTTCTTTCCTTGGTTCTTACTGCACAACATACTTCATTGGTTGATGTATGTCCGTGGTTTAGTTCGATAAATTTTGATGTAGCTCAAATAATTCTAATGGCATACAATGAAGAGTAGAGTAAGTGACATGCAATCTCATTTATAGTCTTAGTATTGTGACCTATATTTACTATATATTTTTGATGTTACTTCTGATACTCCTAATTGCATGTTGTAGTTCACACTGGAGTTTGATCCTTTACGATATGGAATCCAAGACTTGTTACTTGGCCAATTCAAGTGAAGAATTCCATGGCACCGTGAGACAATAAGTCCATACATTCACTATTTATATATCGTAACGAGTTGGAGAGAGAGAGAGAGAGGAAGAGAGAGAGAGAGAGAATCAATTCAGAGACTTGCATTTAGCCAACCCTAATGAGGGTTAACTCCCCTATGTGAGGCCGCTAGGGGCTCAATCCACCACCACTTGTGTAACCCAAGTGGAGATCCACAAGCTAGGTAATGAAAAAATAAGAAGGGAGCTATGGGGAGCTCTACCTCCTCTCAATGCCAATGTTCATGCAAGAGGGATATTGAGAGAGACAAGAGAAGGGAGAGTAGAAGAGAAGCTAGACTAACACCATCCACTCCATGCATACACAACAATCAAGCAAGCAAGCATTCTCAAACACAAGCATGCAACCATAAGCGAGAGAGAGAGAGAGAGAGAGAGAGAGAGAGAGAGGTGAAAGAGATATAGAGACAGAGAGGGTTTGAGAGAAAGATCAAGAGTACGGGAGAGGGTGAAGAAGGGTGAGAGAGAGAGAGAGAGAGAGAGAGAGAGAGAGAGAGAGTGCATGCGAGAGGGTAGGGAGAGTATGAGGGTGGGGAGAGTATGCGAGGAGGTGAGAGCTGTCTCATGAGGGGGGTTGGGGGAGACCCATTGCAAGAGGGTGGGAGAGAGTTAAAGATAGAGATAGAGAGAGAGAGAGAGAGAGAGAGAGAGAGAGAGAGAGAGCCATTGAATTAAGGGCTTGGGTGTTGCCATGTTGGCAAGTGCCATGTGTATTACATGCATTGTGGCAATACACGTGACAGGTTCCACGTGTATTACAAACGCTTGGGTATGTGTATTGCAAAAGCTTGGGCAACACGTGTGGCACTGCCACATGTATTGCACATGTGGCACCACCCATGTGGCACCACATGTATTTCTCGTGCTTGGGCAATACACATGACACTACCACGTGTACTGCTATATATGTAATAACTATCCATTCGCATAATGCAATAAACATCTATGTTATCTCTCTCTCTCTCTCTCTCTCTCTCTCTCTCTCTCTCTCTCTCTCTCTCTCTCTCTCTCTCTCTCTCTCTCTCTCTGTGCATGTATGTGAGGTTAATTGTGTTACTATAAGATTGCTCTTCTTGCCAGATAAGCACCTCTTTCTCTACTAGTCCTCTCGCATCAATTTTGAACATGCACACCGTTTAGCTATAGTGCAAAGTTAGACCATAATGTTTCCAAACACCATTTCCTATGAGCCACTTTCCTTGTTGTAAGCTTAGCTTGCCCTAGTCATGGCCTTGCCGTACACATGTAAAACAAAAGCATAGCCCTCCCCTAGCACCACCCCACTGAATCCTAGCCCCACAACCCTTTTAATGAGAAAGAGAGAGATGGGTCAATCTCAATAGAGTATGGCCCTCTCCCAAAGAAATTTGACTCAACCTATATCTTGTATCATTAATATGCATGTCAAGACTCAAGGTTATAGGTTTTATAAGTACTGCACCAAATAGGGTAGCATTAACAAGGTAAGGTAATGCACATCTCCAAATATTGTTCAGTACCTAAATATATAAGACATTGATTCAAAATTCCAATTTGTTACTTATGCAATATTGAGAATGTTGCCCTTATTAATGTAAGTCCCTAAAGACCATTATATTCATGGAGGGATCATCCACACTTTCCATATACACGTGAATTCAATGAATGCTAATATTGAGAATGTTTTCTTTGATCTCAACAAGACTACTACTTTAAAATCTAGCCCTTGTTGAGATAAGTCCCTAAAGACCATTGCATTCATGGAGATCCACACTACCCACATAGACATGTGAATTTAATGAATTCGAACACATAGTTGAGTTAATGACTGAGCCAGAATCCTTGCAGAGTAAATGTCCAAGCAATCCCAAAAGCACTTAATGCTTAGCTCAACCATGGCATTAGTATCATCAGCAAACATTTGGGTGCATAGCTGTTTATTGTTGGGAAGAGAGATACCATTCATTTCCCTTTCCTATCTTTAATCAACCAGTTCATACCATCTGCAGCAATAGCAGGGGTGCTAGAGGGCAGCCTTGTCTGATAGATTTGGTCAAGGAGGAGAAAGCACCAGAGAGCACACCATAGCACCATTGACATTACATTCACCATCTGGATGAAGTGCTGACCTGGACCCATGTGTTTAAGGGAGAACATGGTAATAGGTCTCCAATTGATCAAGTCATTCTTCTCTTATGGATAAGTTTTATCCACCCTTCATTGATCGGGCTCAAGACTAAAGTAGGTTTTATTGATGGCTCAAGACTAAAGTCCTACGACTAAGGTTATATTCTAATACTATATGCCCATGCTCTTATTCTACGCACACTAGCTCTGGATCATGCGATGGAGCACATGGTTGGGGATGGGCTCCTCGTCCACCACGTCTACTATCGTTTGGCGCAGTGTTGTGCCCGGTCTCTAGCCATTTCTCAATGTTGGAGCAGTCGAAGGTCTATCCGGAGCTCAAGGTGATGTGGGGATCTCGCATAAGCTCCAACGAGATGGGGAAAATGAAATAGGAGGGCACATGGACCTGCACTTGAAGCAGACCAAACTTGGACATATGATCACGTTGCTACAACTTTGCTCTCTTATTAGCAGTAGAACAATATTAAGGCATAGTTTTTTTTTCAAGAGAAAATGAGTTCATATTAATAAGATTTAGTTACAAAAGTGGATAATATTACCTCTGTTGTGATACAAGCAGAGGTCATAGTAGTAACTGCATCTTAGTACTATCCACAGCAGCTCTTAGATGTACTACAGGCCTATTAGAATGCGTAGTTCTATTAAAAAGCAGAGGTCATAGTAGTAACTGCATCTTAGTACTATCCACAGCAGCTCTTAGATGTACTACAGGCCTATTAGAACGCGTAGTTCTATTAAAAAGGAGTCAACTTTCCACTTAGGATGTTTCATGTGAAGGCATTGATGGAATACTATCTGATTTTTGGACATCCAGAGTTGATAGAGAACAATATAATGAATCCAAGGCCAGATGCAAGGTAGTAGGGCCGGGTTGAGGAGCTTAGTATCACCCAACGCATGCTTCCATGCAAATTGGTGTTGGGTACCACCACTTTCTAGCCACCTCCTAGTGCCTCTCCATAGCGCCGAGGCATTTGGGTAGGCCCAGAAGATGTGGAGTGCAGTTTCCTTATATGTGTTGCAAAAAGGGCAAAGTGGTGAGATTGGGGCCCAGTTGGCAACCTATCCCATGTGGGGAGCTTCAGGCGTAGCATACACCAGATAAAAACATTGATTCAGAAAGATGGTGTGGTTGTCCACACTATAGTGGTGCGCCATGCCCATGTTTAGGTAGTGATGGGGATATTCCACTTGTGGGATAACCTGTCAAACCAATTAACTTGACAGTTGTGGATGTCAACCCCTTTCATGTCCGAGAGTGATTTCCCTATATCTGAGGCCTAGTTGGCAACAAGCCATTTCTCAAGCTTCAAACTTATAGCAGTTGGTCATCATAAGGGGAGCGCTTCAGCAAGAAGCTTAGAGTACCGCATATGGGATGAGTTGGAGAGACCAAACTATCGGGTAATATCTTCCCACTCAAGCCATTGGGCCATTCTGCTATCCCACATGTCTTTCCATATTTACAAGCCCTTCTTGTGAAATTTGCAATCTTGGTTGATGTGTAGCAGTGCACCTGTGTCTTACCATCCTCCTTATTGCATAATGACCACCAGATACTTTCACCCAAGGCTCCATCTCCAGTGAGGGGTCGTTGGCCAATCCACCTTAGGGATGTGAATATTTCTTGTCACCTTGCCACCAACCCATGCACTAAGGTGGAGTGTTTGACTGTGCATTTTCCCGTGGAGGCAAGCTTGTGCCACCATGACAAACTTGGCCATTTTCCAGGTAACCCGTGGCATGTTGGTATTTCAGGTAACCCCGTGGCATGTTGAATGAAAAACTAGGTAATCATCCCCCCCCCCCCCGGGACGTTTCAATTTTCTACAACCATCTGAGAGTGATAGTCTTGGCTCATAGGTAGGTTGGTGATACCCAATCCACCTTTCTGCTTAGGTGAACATACTTGCTTCCCACGAGATTGCATGCCATCCCGTGGGAGCAACACCTTTCTGCTTATGTGAACGTACTTGCTTCCACGGGATTGCATGCCATCCCTTGCCTTCGGCTTTGCTCCACATAAAATCCTTGAAAAGTTTCTCCACCTTGGCCCGTCTAATTTATTAAGGGCCCAAAACTCTAGGTAGAATGAACTTGATTCGGAGTGCAAGAGCCTTAGTAAATACCTTATAAGAAGTGTTAAGCATAGTGAGAGAGGCGCCATTCCCGGCCCACCAGCCTATGGCTCCTTTTGGGATGAGCTTGATATGCCCCCAGTTCACCTTCTGGGATAGTTCTCCACATCTGCATGCATCATTAATCATGGCACATAGAACTGAGCTGAGCAGAGGCCAAAAGTGCCAGTAAAACTCTATAGGTAGGCCATCCGGTCTTGGGGTCTTTTGTTTGCCCATCTTGCTGGCAGCAAATCTAAGTTCATCCTCCATGAATGCCCTACTCAAGAATAAGAGCGAGGAGCAGCCAACTGTTGCAGTCGCCTTGAAAGAAAAATTTCCAGTCTTTCTGGGTATCCAACCTCTATTCAGGGGGCTGAACCACTGATGGTGGTGGACAAATGTGTAGTGAAGTGAGAATCTATCTCCCCCTCATCCTCAATTATTGAACCATTAATCTTCATCAGTCTTTTTATTCTTTCCTGGTGGTGCTTTTCCCTGAATTGCCAAAAGAAGAAGCTAGTGGGTGCGTCCCCCTATATGTGTGAATACTTGTTTGGCCAGATAAAGTCCCAATACACTCAATGTTTGTCTCCTTGGGACTTATTTATTGATATACCAAAAGCTAACCTGATAGGAAATTGCCTCCTTCTCATGTCAAACGGCAATTGAAGCATAGCAGGCACAAATGTTATCCTGGGAATAAAGACTTTGTCTCCAATGTTTGTACTTGTAATGATTTTTGCTTCTATCACCTTTGAGAGGTTTCTAACGTATTATTTTTACACCATTATTTGCAATCAGGTTATCGACAACAAAACACTCATAAGATAAAAGAGATAAAAAAGTATCTTGATGTACACAATTCTCTCTCTCTCTCTCTCTCTCTCTCTCTCTCTCTTTATGCATCTCTTTTCAACACAAAAAAGGAGAGAGACAATGATAGCATCAAAAGAACTAACCTCAAGTTGAAGAGAGAATTATACTCGAAAGCACCAACTTTGATTCAATCGTCCTTGTGCTTGCTTCACACATTCACATACAAAGATACATAAAATAACAAATTTATAACCTCTCTATTTTTTTCACCCTCTCCTAACTATATTTCACACCAAATAAAAGTAAAGCGCAATAATAAGCATTGGTTTAGAGAGAGACAGAGACAGACAAACAATCAAACGTACAGAAGAGAAGAGAAGAGAGAGAGAGAGAGAGAGAGAGAGAAGACCCATCCACCATCAATAATCTTAAATCTTATTACATTATCTTTACCAACTTTTTCAATGGAATGCATTTCAATATTTTCTTAAAAATGATGCACTTTTCCTCGGAGCTCCTACATCTACTACCCACAATGTAAAAGCCATCTAATAATCCCAATGTCTCTTTGATTAAAAGAAGCTTAAGATTGTCATCTAGCTTATAAGGATCTAAGACTTTATAAATGTATCGAGGATTAATATCATCCCACCCATCAAAGCCAAGAACTTTCCATTTTGGCCAACAATGATATCCTCTTTGGGACACATTTGATGACCTCATCGAATACTTGTTGTGCTTGATCACCATGGACACTATAGTCTATTTCATAACGATCAATCAAGCCTAGGTTTTCTTGAATAATCATGAGCGTAATATTTTCATCTAATTTATCTGAATCTAATCGTGTAGTAATTTGGAAAACATCATTCCAATTAACAACGTAAACCGCAGACCAACTTGGAACATAGAAATAACGACGCTCAAACTCAGCAACCAAATTCACCCTTTCCTCAAAGGAAAGAGTGCTTCTCATGTGCTAAAAAAAATGCTAGTCACCTCTTCCATCTGTCAATCATACATACAATTATATAAGTAAGTAGAAGCATGAATACTATATACGTCGAGGTGTGTCAAATATACTAATGCGAATACATTGGACCTGTACATTTGGGTGCTTAAACTTTGTGTGTGTACATGTGTGTTTTACTCACACACACACACACACAACAACAACAACAACAACAACCACACACTCACAAACAAACACACACACACAAATACATAAATATATATATGATTATTACACATATATATATATATATAAGATAATTATATATATATATATAATTACTACACACACACATATAAAAGATAAATATAATTACATAAATATAACACATATATATGAGTGTATATATACAGATATATACACATATATGTATATGTAAGTATATATACATACATACAACTGTACATAAATACATATATATATAAACATAAATATATATCAACACATACACATACATATATTATACACACACATAAGATAATTATATATATATATATATATATATATATATTATACACACATACATATATTATACACACACATAAGATAACTATATATATATATATAATTAGTACACAAATACACAAATATAAAAGATAAATATAATTACATAAATATAACACATATATATGAGTGTATATATATATATATATATACATATATGTATATGTATAAGTATATATACATACACATAAATGGACCTTTGCTAAGATGATGCATAAAAAGGATAATACTGTGTTTATTGATTAGGAGGAGGACATGGTTGACTCTCATGTGTATGTACACATGTGCACCTAAACGTGTGGGTGTGAGTGTGTGTGTGTGTATGTGGGTCTGTGCACATACGCATGTATGTGTTCGCATATATATGCACATGTGTGCTTGTGTATGTACACATGTGCACGTCACGTGTGTTTTTGTGTGTTTGTGTGTGAGTACATGCATGCGCTCTTATGAAGTGTAGAATACACACTTTCTCTCTCTCTCTCTCTCTCTCTCTCTCTCTCTCTCTCTCTCACACACACACACACACACTATTTCAAAGAAAACCTCAAACACACTCTCTCTCTCTCTCTCTCTCTCTCTCTATTCACAAACTTTAAAAATTAATAAAACTTTCAAAATAAACTCTCTCTCTCTCTCTCTCTCTCTCTCTCTCTCTCTCTCTCTCTCTCTCTCTCTCACACACACACACACACACACACACACACACACACACTTATAATGTCAAAAAAACACATGTACACACACTATTTCAAAAACCCTTAAACTATTCACAAAGCTAAATCATTCATACCACTTTTAGAAACACTTTCGACATATTTAAAAACACACATGCACACCCACAAAATACACACACACACACACTCTCTCTCTCTCTCTCTCTCTCTCTCTCCCACACACACACACACACACACACACACTCAAACTATTTCAAAGCTAAATCATTCATAACACTTTTAAAAACACTTTCAACATAACACACGCACACCCACAAAATACTCTCTCTCTCTCTCTCTCTCTCTCTCTCTCTCTCTCTCTCTCTCTCTCCCACACACACACACACATACAAAAACACGCACGCACTCAAACTATTTCAAAGCTAAATCATTCATAACACTTTTAAAAACACTTTCAACATATTTAAAAACACACACGCACACCCACAAAATACACACACACACTCTCTCGCTCTCTCTCTCTATCCCACACACACATTATTCACTAACTTTTAAAATTAAAAAAACTATTCAAAATACTCTCTCTCTCTCTCTCTCTCTCTCTCTCTCTCTCTCTCTCTCTCACACACACACACACACACACACACACACATTATTCACTAACTTTTAAAATTAAAAAAAATATTCAAGATACTCTCTCTCTCTCTCTCTCTCTCTCTCTCTCTCACACACACACACACACACACACATGTCGTTTCAAAATTTATTAAAAAATATTTTTTTATTTTATAAAATACATAAATGATATATATCATTATTACACACACAAATAATATATATATCATTTATGATTATTATACATAAATGATATATACGATATATATAATTATATATATATATATATAGAATTATATATATAGAATTATATGATATATAATTATCTTATATTATATATAAGATTATATATATATATATATATATATATATATATATATATATATCGCTCTCTCTCTCTCTCAGGGGGGAAAGCGGCAGCATGCGCATCGGGCTCTCTCTCTCTCTCTCTCTCTCTCTCTCATGGTCCGTGGGTTTGATGGCACACAGACATGGATCTTAGTGCAGCAAATGCCATTGCACATGAAGCCTGGTTGACTAGAGATTTAGCGGCTCAGACTGAATTGATTTTATAATAAGGTGATCGTCAATTCGAACTCTTAGTACTTCCAAAAAAATTTGGGAGTTCTTGCAGACCACCTATCAGCATACTGATTTAGCCTCCCGAGCATCCTTGTTAAAAAAGCTCATTAATCTTACTTTGCAAGAAGGCCGTCCCGTTAATCAATTATGGCAAACCCTTTTGGATGATACCATTTTATCTAGCCTGATTTTGGTTGATACCATTCATGCATTTATCACCACCCAATCAACGGTGGTCAACCTTAACACCCAATCACGTGATACCGTAGGACGGTCAAACTTTCCTGGTCAACAATAATTATTTTAGAAGCTACATTCATTATTTGGAGGACTTTCTGAATTTCAAGGACTGAGCATTGAGAACAACTGTGTTTATCTAAGAGCTACATGTACCTTGCCGAATATGGCACCAAAAATTTTGGTTTGCTATTAATTAATTAATGAGCAAGCATACACCTTCGAACAAAAGAATTAAAGTTACGATAACCTTAGGAAAAATCTAGTGCCTTCTAGATTCATCAGACGCTGACTTTGAGTGGTGTAAAAGGTGCTTGAGCCGGAGATGGAGGGGAGGCTAGCATGGAATGAGAGGGAGGGAGAGGGACGAGGAGAGGCTAGGGTGAGGGGGAGAGGGAAAGGGACAAGGAGAGGGTGCTGGAGGCGAGGGCTCGCTGCTGGGCAACACGAAGGAAGCTGGGACGAGGGAGGGTGGTCCGGGCGAGCTGGGAAAGGTACGCAAAGGTTAATTAATTAATTAACCTTATCCCATTAATTAATTAACGAGCCCCATTAATTAATTAATGGCATAGAGTAATGGAGGGGGTTGAGTTTGCTGCTAGTCCTCTCGCATTATTTCTAAACATGCACACTGTTTAGCTATAGTGCAAAGTTGGACCCTAAGTAATGCACATCTCCAAATATTATTAAGTACCTAAAAGGATAGAGATTTAGGTACATTGATTCCAAAGTCTAATTCGTTACGTATGCAATATTGAGAATGTTGCCCTTGTTGATTGATATAAGTCCCTAAAGACCATTGTACTTATGGAGGGATCATCCACACTTTCCATAGACATGTGAATTCAATGAATGCTAATTTGAGAATTTTGGCTTTGATCAATGAAACTACTACTTCAAAATCCATCCCTTGTTGAGATAAGTACCTAAAGACCATTGCATTCGTGTGTGGAGATCCACAATTCCCCATAGACATTTAAATTCGATGTGAATGCAAACATGCAGGTACATTGTTTAAAATCCTCACATTTTTCCCTAACAACTAATGAGACTAATATGTCACAACCCCAAACATGTCTTTGCACCTTCTTGAGGTGTTAGACTAGAAAACCCTTAGAGTTGGATAGCTCCAAAGGCTGCTATTGGAAGTATCAAGCATTATCCATCCATTGGGGAGCCATGCAAGTCAAATGATGTAAAGTCTATAGGCTTAGAGTCAACCTGGATATTGTAATTGTCCTCTACCGCTTGAGTTCTCTCTCAAGGTGCATATTGCATACACCTGTAGAGTTACCCTTGCCCATGGATCCTAGCATACGATTTTTATTGATTATGTTGAGGCAGATCCTCATGGATAGAGGATTCATAGGAGAGGTTATGGAGGATGCCATAACCTCTATGGCCAATGCCACTACATGTACTAGATTCGAGATATGGTTAACTCTATACACCAGGTAGAGGGAGGTGCCTATTACTATCCGAGAGCCACCCATTGAGACCCTTGTATAAACTTATAATTTGGTTATATAAGGATTGGGCATGTGGGATTCAGTAGCTTGCAAGCTTCATGACTAATTCGCTTATACGCTTATGGTCTTCCCGACTAATCGTCTTTTGGACTTTCCAACTACTTGGCTTGCATGCTTGTTTTGCAATCTTCTTGACTAACTCACTAGTAGGTTCCCTAGCATGCAAGCCTTATGGTGTTGTAATCTTGTGGAGTTCCCAGCTATTAGGACTTCCAAGCTAACTGGCTTGTGGAGATCCCGGCTTTGAGGCTTCTTAACTTGAAAACGTACGAGCTTATGCGCTTGTAAAATTGCATGCTTATGGACTAATCATCAAACTTGGAAGTCCCAAAAACTATAAGCTTGCAAGATACTTAGCCACAAGCTTGCACCTTGTTTGCACGCCAAGAAGTCTAGCCAGTTAGTCTTTAAGTTTGCAAGCTAGGAAGCCCGCATTCTTATGAGCTAACTGGCTTCCATTGCAACAAGAAGTCTAACTGGTTACTAATCGATTAGGTTAGAAGCTAGAGAGGTCATATACTTTTTCTTCCACCACCTTGCCCACCATGACTCTTGATAGTAGCATATATTCAACAAGCCATCGTCGGACTTCTTAGTTGGATTTCTTCATTAACTCAAGTAAAGGTTCTGAAGTGAGCATTGCTCTTGTCAGTTAAGAATCCAGTGGCCATCCCCATCCTCCTAGTATGCCCAATCAACTAGTTCTTTCCTCTTTTACGTGAGGCTTTTGGGAGGTGACTTGCTCGCCCCAACATCCTTTTGATGTTTGAGCCAATGAGACCAACAGAGCTCAATTGGTGGATTTTGATGTTTGAGCCAATCAATGAGGCCAGAGCTGAGCTCATTTGGTGGATGGGGTGTAGTAGATGTTTCAAGCCTTTAATGATGTAGAGAGAATTTGGCATATTTTTAAGAGAATTGAAAACTCTTATGGTTTACAATTAAGCTACCTTGGCTCTTCGAGCTTGGTGTGGCACTGTGTGACATATCATGTGAAGGCTAGTGGCGAATTTATCTGTTAGGAACGTCTACGCGACGCTTTTGGGAGGTGACTTGCTCGCCCCAACAACCTTTTGATGTTTGAGCCAATGAGACCAAGAGAGCTCAATTGGTGGATTGGTCACACCCCTTTTAATGTTTGAGCAAATGAGACGAGCGGAGCACCATTGGTGGATTGGCCTCCTTATTGGGTGCACAATAGATGTTTCAAGCCTTTAGTAATATAGAGAGAATGAGGAATATTTTTGAGACAATAATTGAAAACTCTTATGCTTTACATTTAAGCCGCCTTAGCTCTTGGAGCTTGGGGATCTTTGCAAAATTTGTTCACGGTGTGTCACCGTGTGAGATATGAGGAATGAGGAGGCATCCGAAGGCTAGGACTACAGCCTGAACGTGTGGGGGAAGCTGACCATGATTTCGCTCAAAGCGCCCGCGATCTTGCGAGCAGCGAGCCTTGTTTCGCTGGAGGCGGCGCTCTGAGCCACGGCCACGGCCTTCACCAACGCACCTTGCTCCAACGCCATTCTCTTTACCTTGGTGGCGTCCGGGGCCCACTTCACCACCAGCCACACGATGTGTACGGCGTGGCAGGTGGCTCTTTCTGAGACGGAGCTCATGTGTCTCACATCCAGGCTCACGTGGCGGCACGTGGCAGCCCTTCCTTCTGCACTGTAGCAAAGCGCCTCCAGAGTCTTCAAGGCCAGCTCTATGGTGGGCTTGTCCGGGCGCTCGGCCAGACATTCCGCCACCGCGTCCGCTGCCCCAGCTTCGATAGCCATTACACGGTTGTTATTGCAGGCCGAGCAAACCTCCAGCAGCAGGGCGAGCCCCGCTTCGCAGCCCGTCGGAGAAACTTCCTTTATCAGCCCCACAACCCCGCCCATGAAGCCCTCGATTGCTCCTACTTTTCTCTTCAAGCAATCCGACAGCTCCATCCTGACAAGAAGGATCGCTGCATTTTGCTTTGCGTTAGCTCTCCCTCGGACAACAATGTATGCCAGGGACAAGGCGAGCTCTTCAGTGGGCTCCCAATCGGTGTGTTCTGCTTCAGTCAAGAGATCCAGGAGCCTCAGCGTCTCATCGGCCATGCCCAGGGTCCTAGGAGTGGAACACCCATTAATCATATGGCGAGAGGTATTAATAGCAGAGCAATGCCCCAGGGATCTGGATAGAAACTTCCCCAACTGAGGCAACGCCCCCGCTTGGACCATCAGCCGGCGAGTCCTGGGCCGATCTAGAGCTAGCCTGCTCAATTTCTGCAGAGCATCCAGAGAATCTCCATTACGTTGCCCGATCTGGTCGACCAGCTGCGGGATCTCCGTCAGAGTCGGGGGCTGGCGAGGGGTCAAGATATTCTCTATGCCCAAGCTCTTATTCTGCGCACACCAGCTCTGGATCATGCGACGCAGCACGTGGTTGGGTATGGGCTCCTCCTCGTACTCCGCCGCGTCTATCGTTTGGCGCGTGACCGGGCACGTGCTGTGCCCGTCGTCCAGCCACTTCTCGATGCTGGAGCGGTCGAAGGTCTGTCCGGAGCTCAAGGTGACGGGATCTCGCATAAGCTCCAGAGAGATGGGGCAAACGAAATAGGAGGGCACAGGGACCTGCACTTGAAGCATACCAAGCTTGGACATATGATCACGCTGCTGCAGCTTTACTCTCTCTTACCGGAGGTAGAACAATATACAGGCGTAGTTAAGGAGGAGAAAAATGTGTAGGTAGTCAGTCGCGCGGAGGAGGGGAAAAGAAGGGGAATTCGTGAAGGAAAATGCAGGCGTAGTTAAGGAGCAGGTAGTCGCGCGGAGGAGGGGAAAAGAATGGGAATTCGTAAAGGAAAGTGATGATCCCACTTCCCACACCCTCACGTTCATATACGAATTCCTAAGTCAAAGGAAGACAAAGAATAAGTCCTTAGTCATCCATGATTCTACGCGACGCGGGACGGTGGTCCACGGTTATCTCCTTAATAATAACACGGTGGTCAACAACAAGCTACGTTTATCTCCTTAATAATAACACGGGTCACCTTTTTGAATTTCCTTTTTTTTAAAAAGGGTCAGAGATTAAAATTAAGGAGACAAAACTCCTAACAGGAGTATAGAAAGGAGAGGGGGCAAGCCCACATATCCGAAACCAAAATAGAGCTAGGATGCTTTTATTTTAACATGTATTTACAAAGCTGAGAATATCAAAACGATGGGCATTGATAGCCTGTTCTGTAGAGAAGAGCTAGGATGCTTTTATTTTAACATGTATTTACAAAGTTGAGAATATCAAAACGATGTGCATTGATAGCCTGTTCTGTAGAGAAGAGCAACCCCTTTCTTCTTATCCTCCTCAAGTAATTTGTTCTTTGCAACCTTTTGTTCATGTAGTTCCCTTCTGGCCTACCGAAACAAAGAAAAGCTCAAGCAAAAACAAAGGTAGGTTTTGTTTTATTGAAAATCCAGTCATTTCTTTGTAACCCGGAGATGTGCCATAGCAACCCGGCTCTGAGCATATTCCATTAAAGTATTGAACAACCAACAAAATCACCCAAGATAACTTGCTTCCAAGATAAATCACTTTTAAGGATTGGTTCTAAACATTTTTTAAGTCAATTCAATAGCTTTTGAGTTGAAGGGGTAGGAGAAGAAGAGATGGGGGATGTCTTCAATTCCTTAAAAGCATCTAGGACAAGTTCCATTTCCAATCCCCAGAGAATGTGCCTTGGCGTTGGTCCGGACTACCTTGTGCAGCAGGATAAGCCAGAGCAGGCAAGATTTCTTAGGTTCAATTTTTACATGCCAAAGATTTGAGAACTTGTCCTATCTAGCAACACATGCCATCTCGAGTTAAGCTTAATATGGAAGGGGGGATTGTACTTTCTGGGGGGGAATAGGCATTGAGGGCTGGCCAAATTTCCAGAGGATAGATGAGACATGAAAGCAAGCAGGGATATGGAGAAGATGAGTTGATAGATCATTCCAACACTGAAACCTGGACTAAATAAGGGACAAATCTCCAATGTTGATCTTGGTATGGTCCTGTAGTTCCTCCAAGCAAAACCATTTGTTATGTTGTTTATTCCATAGATCTCCCCAGGTGTGTAGGCCTTTCTTAGCCAAGGACTAAGTAGCTCTCACCTCTTCATGAGCAATTTCTTTGAAGGGCAGTATGCCACCAAATGAAATGTTGACAAAACAGAGACCAGTAGACATCCTGTAGTTGGGGTTAGGTTGGAGGGAGCCTTTGAGATTATTCCAAGCCTTCCATAAGCATTTAACTGCGGGAGCCAAAAGGCTTAATTGGAAATTTACTAATGGTTAATTTTGGTAGTTTTCTCCATCTAGGGAAAATGTTGCAGGGAGAAGAGGTGAGTACCTTTGTTAAGGAGGATGGCCTAATCATCCTTAGGATGGAGCCAACTTTTTAGGACCCATTTAGAAGCCTTTCTATTAGCAAGCTCTTCAATATTGATTAAACCAAGGCTGCCTTTGTTTTTGGGAAGGGTAGAGATATACCATTTGACTTTAGGGACCTTGAACTTAAGGGAGTCCCATGCCCACAAAAAGTTCCTACATGAGGAGTTAAGATCTTGAATGGCTTTCTGAGAAGGTCTCAAGCATGAGAGAAAATAGATGGTGGCAAGGATTAGAAAATGATTGAGGACCAAAACTCTGCCTGCCCATAGATAATGGGCATCCTCTCCACCTATTAAATTTAGCAGCCAACTTCTCCTTGATCCAAATCCACCTTTGGTGGATTGTGACTCCAAAATCCATAGGGATACCCATGGGTCTAAAGATGGTGTTAACCACTCTGGTTAACATTACCTTTAGCATGGCTACACTCTTTGTAATCTATCTTTTGTAACCAAGAAATGCGCTTATTGTATAAGAGACATGGGATGACCGAGCTTACGGCTCGTGTAATGCCGGTCATGAGGAATAGTTGAACATAGAGCTAGATAGACTAGGAAGACCAGTTTTGGGCCCCCAATTGTAAATGGGTGGCCGGCCATTGTAACTAAAAGCTCTTGTATATATGTCATTTTATTGAATATGAAAAGGGACAATCCCATTAGTCTCATCTGAGCTTTCTACTTCTCTCTCTCTCTCTCTCTCTCTCTCTCTCTCTCTCTCTCTCTCTCTCTCTCTCTCATTTGAGCTTGTGGGTGTATATATTAGCTTGTGTTTTTGCTTTCTTGCATGCTTGATTGTTGGTGTGTGCATGTAGGGATAGTAATGCTCTCATCTCTCTTCCTCTCTACCCTCTCTTTGCTATCTACCAAGTCCCTTTGCATACTTGTTGCATGAGGTGAAGGTTGAGCTCTCCATAGCTAGGGCCCTCCTCCTTGCTCTTTACCTAGCCATTGAATCTCTTCTTGGGTGACACAAGAAGAAGTGGAGTGAGCCCCTAGCAGCTTCACATCGAGGAGTTAACCCTTTTGGGGTTGGCTAAGTGCAACTCTCCGGACTCAACCCTTGCATGTGACTCTCTTCTCTTCTCTTTCTTTCTTGTGTGTAAGGTAACATGTTATCCACAATGAGGAAATGAAGGGGTAGGGTCCATATTTATAGTTTTTCAGAAGGGTACAGACGTAGCATCACCAGCGAACGGCCATGGGAACTGGAACGAACGAGCGTAGGATCTAGATAAAATAACCGTGGCACGTGTAAAGCAAACGGGCGCGGCATCTCCACCCAATGGCCGTGGAAGCATGATCGAGCGGCTGCGGCCTCCAAATTTGGTGTTGGGGGGGCTTGATGGAAGACTTTGTAACTGGTCCAGAAGGTCGTCTCCATCATGTCTTCAAAGGTCTGCAGGCGCCAGGCAGGCATCCATAGGATCTGCTCGTAATATAGCCAAAAATCTACTTGAGGGTTGGGCCTTTATTGATTTGAAGGCCAAACCCTACGTGCCTTCTCACGCTGGTTGTCCCAATCCAGAAATGATTCCTAGCGATGTGATGATCAAGTGGAAAAATCTGATTATTGTGATCACCACTGGGTTTGGCACTTGATCGTATCGGCCCGGATGAATTCGTTGAAGCGCCGGATCATTGTATCTTTGGTACATGGTTGCTGCATCGTCAGAGGAGCGAACAAGGAAAGTTGAACTGCATCTTCGGGTTCTTCTTTTTCTCCTCATGGAAAACATTCCACGCCCACCATCTTTGTATGAGAAGGTAGTCAGGGCTGATGCGGAGTGCGCGGGGCACATTGCAATAGGTGTCCCAGATGAATGGTTTGAGGAGGAATGGGCGCCTCCAGACTGGCTGCTCGCCCATGAGTTTGAACGTGATGGGATAAGGAGTGGCGGGTGGCTGGTGGTATCCTCCGTGCTCCCTTGGTGGGTGTTCCCACCACCACTGGCAATGCTTAGCTCAAGGTAAGGATGCAAGACATGGATGTCCACGCGGTCCGTTAGGCAGGTGATGGGTGCTCCCTGGAGCTATCACCCCAGTAGGATGGCTTGCTCAAACTCCGTGCGATCAAGGGGGTCCCGCTAGTTAAGAGGTTTAGCAGAGGGTTGACCTCCTCACGCTTGAGTGGTGGCGGCGGCGAAATCTCGCCCTCTTCCACTTGTGGTTGGGAGGGCTGTGGTGTTGGCGACGGGGGTGGAGGGGTGGTTGAGGTGGAGGCTCCCATGGCAAGGTGTGCATCGAAGAGGGGCGGGGGTTTTGCTGAGGTGGAT
Source organism: Cibotium barometz (assembly GCF_041138505.1). Lineage (NCBI taxonomy): Eukaryota > Viridiplantae > Streptophyta > Polypodiopsida > Cyatheales > Cibotiaceae > Cibotium > Cibotium barometz. Next base: position 12,028,999 of record NC_141088.1, on the reverse strand, counting down.
GGGATGTCGCGAAAGGCAGTGTGCATGCCCAGCTGTAATGATAAAAAGGGTGGTAAGGGTGGGGTTGGAGGTGGTGTGGGAAAATGAATGGGGGGAGAAGAACTTTGGTGATGGAAGAGTGGAAGGGCGAATGTGCTAGAGGGGGGTGGGGATGGTGGGGGTTGGTTGTTGCCGGTATTTGGGGGAGAGGAATTGGGTGGTGGAGAGGGAGGTGGGGGAGATGAGGATCGTGGGGGTGGTGGTAGGAGGCTTCCGTGGCCATTATCACCTCCATCTTGGTTGTCGGGGGCATAGGATCTCCTTTTGTTACGTTTGCTGGGCCGTGGGATCTAAAAAAAGATTCGGTGGCTTCAGCTTCCTCGGAGGAGAATTCCACAGGAAAAGCGACAGGGGTATGGGCATAGACCGTGTGGAATAGATAGGTCTATAACCTTTGCTGTGTCGAAGGGGAAGCCAAAATGGAGAAGGTGACTCCAGTTGATCAAAATATCTTGGAGAGGGTGCTGAGCTAGTTCGTAGAAGTCATTTGCAGGGTGAAGGAGATGAGGCCCCTAAGAATAGAAGTGGGGGATAACGGTGATGCTGGTAATGGGGAGCTTGGTAAAGAGGTATGAGTAAATCTGGCGGGAGAGGGGTTTATCTAAATATATGTTGTGTTGGAGTTTCAACCGGATGCTTTTGTAATGGAGGTCAAGGAGCTTAAATGGGCTTTGTGGGGGGAGGACAAGGATAGTGAGCCCTGTGGCCGTATCCATCAATGCATCCATGTTCTGGATCCATGGCGTTTGAGGAGGGAGCAGAGGGTGTGGTAGGTGGCTATGTTGCTCGAGCTTCGGGCGTGGCATCGGTTGGAACATGCATACCGAATGGGTTGAGAAGGGAACATGAGTGGCCTTTTTATTAACAGTTGGTGTGGCTATGGCAAATTTTGAACACCCGTGGTGGCAAATGGTTGAGGAAGGAACGGCCGGGGCACTTCACTTTGTGTTTTGGAATGGCTAGCAAACTTGGAATGGCCATGGAAAATTTGAACTTCTAAAGAGTGCAGCCATGGCAAAAGCAGGTTGGTATAACCATGGTAGTTTTGGTACGGCCATGGTTTTTTTTTAGTACCCTGAATCAGGTTTTGTACCCATAGACTATGCTGCCACCATGCCATTGTGGGTTTTGTACTGACTGCATGCCCAATTCGCCAAGGTGAGGAGTCGATTCAAATTTGGCGATGGCGAGGTGGGGGGAGGTACTTCCTTGAGGAATTCAGAAGTTGTTGATTTGACAAGGGAGTACCTGAGACTGAAGGAGTTGGTAATGTCATTGTAGTACTCCGTTGCAACCTCAAATGACAGGTGGAGGAGTTGCTGACATTGAGGGTATATCATTAGTCAGCTCTTTGGGTAGCAGAATGGGGGCTATAATGTCACTGTGAAGCTTCTACTTCCCTTTTTTCTAGGTAGGTGGAGGCCACCTTGTTTCCATTGAAAAGTAGGGGACTGCGCGACAAGCGACCAGGGGTGGAAGTTGGGGTTGGGGAGATTTGGGGATCCAAATATAGTGATTTCCCTCGTAGAAGTGTTGGGCTTGTAGGAGAGGTTTGGATCCACCGGGGGGTTGGTTTTGGGCACGGTTGAGGGTTAAATTGAGGATTAGGGTGCCGTTGGAGAATGTTTAGTCTTGCGTTTGTCCTATATCCTGTAGGCTTGTGGTTGGTGAATTTGGTACCGCCGTCGTGGGGGACCAAGACCTTTGGGTTCCCGTGTGGACAAGGGGAAGGGTTGGATCGTTGAGGGATCCACAATGTAGATTCACCTTCATAATAGCCATATATTGTGAGAAACTTTTTAGGTACCCAATGGGGAGATGGCATACCTAGTGAGGTTTTGTTAGTTTTGTTAGAAATGTTAGTTTGGGTTGATGGGTCAGCGGCGTATGAGATGGAGATGTGAGAGTGGGTTGCTGTCATGTGTGGGGGGGTAGGGAGGTTGTGAGAGGCGATGTGGTTAGAATGATGAGCGGCCTCTTTTTTAGTGGGATGGATTTGTGGGGAAATGATGGTGGGTGGTGAAGGGAAAATTTCGTGGCATGGGGGAGCAAGCGGGTATGGGCTCTTTGTCCGGCATGAGGGTGTAGTAACCTGGTCGGAGGCCAGCTGTAAGGTCGCCATCCGTGCATCCCAATCGATGTCCCATACAACCCCTTCCAAGGAGTATTTCTTCACGCATGGTTCCTGCAGGCATCACATAGAAATTCCCTTCCAAGGGATTATTTCCAATGTTAAATAAAAGCGTGACTGTGCCTAAACAATGAACATGCTGTGATGCCACTGTGGTAACAATGGGTGGCAGGGGTTTCTTTTAGTGAGGGTTCCCCAAGGGAGCGCCATGTTTCATGGGACATCGAATTGTAACTAGTCCCTGTATCGACAAGAGCTAATTTTTGGACAAAGAGCGTGGGGGTGGTCATTCCTATCCACAACCAAGCTGGCTTCACCTCCCATTCTTCTTCTTCAAGGTCGACCACTTGGGCCATATTGACCATCATGTGTCTCTGCCAAAGCTTAGCTTGCCTCACTTTGGCCTCTTGTTGTGCAGCTTGTTGTTGCAAATCCTCATGGTCTTTTTTGCACTGTTTTTTATTGTGGATGGCTCTAAGGTAGCCTCGGTGAGAGGGCCATAGTAGCGTTTTAGTTTGCTACCATTGAAATAACCAGCCATTTCTACACCATCAAGTGTTTCGATGCGCACTACAGCTTGTGGTGTTATCTCAGTGATTAGGAAAGGTCCTGTTAGATATCCATAACGCCGCTACGGGCGTTACCACAGGAGGGGACGGCCTCTGGCTCACCACCCAGCCATAGAGGAAGAATGAGGATTGCCCCTCATCCCCCACGCTATATAGTGTGTGGCCTGCCGTCCACACTAGCTTGGCCGCCCATGACTCCGCATGGGCGTCCTCTTCCACTGAACCCCAGATATGGCCATCCGGTCTGCCGTCTCGGTCACAGGCGTTACAGCCTACGTGACATTACCCCCCCCTTAAGAAGAGTTTTCATCCTCGAAAACAAACTGGGAAAACCTTTTGGAAATTGCACTACGGCGTTCCCAGGTTGCCACCTCCTCATCCCTATCTGTCCATTTAACAAGTACCTCTTGGTACACTTTATGTCGGGTTTGTCTGTCACGATACTGTAGAATCTTTTCAGGTTCATGTGGTATCTTTGGTGGCTCTATCAAGTCCACCAAAATCTCTGGAGAAACTACGTTCTCTAACCCGTGAACTGATTTCTTCAGTTTACTGACATGGAAGACAGGATGGACTTGAGAACTCTCCGGTAACTCAAGTTTATATGCTACGTCCCCAATCTTCTTAAGGATTTTAAAAGGACCACAATATCTCGGAGAAAGTTTATCACACTTTTTCGTTTTCATGGTTTCTGACTGCGCAGGAACCTTGAGGAATACAAAGTCGCCTTCTGCAAAGGTCAAGGAAATCCTTGACAGATTGAATCTTCTCCTTTTCTAGGCCTACAGCCATCGGAGATCTCGGCTGGAATCCATACATTAACATGAATGGTGTAAATCTAGTCGCTGAGTGTTTGGAGTTGTTATAGGCAAACTCCAATAAGGGCAAGTACTCTTCCCAATTAGATTGCTTCTTAGTAACATAAGAACGCAACATATCCTCTAGAATTTGGTTAACTCTTTCAGTTTGACCATCAGACTCCGGATGATCTGCCGTACTCATACTCAGAGTAGTATCCAACTTTTTGAAGACTTCCCTCCAAAAATGACTGTTGAACTTTCTATCTCTATCCGACACTATATCTGCGGGCAGGCCATATAGCTTGTAGAGATGTTCAATAAAGAGTTTTTGCCAACTCTGGCGTTTTAACAGTTTTCTTCGTGGCAATAAACTTTGCCATTTTAGTTAACCTGTCCACTACCACCCACACCGAGTCATTCCCTCGACTCGTCTTGGGTAAACCGGTAATGAAATCCATGGAAATGCTTTCCCATTTCCCTTGAGGAATCTCCAGCAGATGGAGTAGTCCTCCAACCTTAAGACCTTCATGTTTATTGACCTGGCACTTACTGCATTTCAGCACATAAGTTTGGACGTTCTTAAACAAACTAGGCCAATAAAACTGTCTTTTTACTAGTGCATAGGTCTTCTGAATCCCAGGATGACCCGCACTTGGACTATCATGACTTTCTTTAAGAATTTGGGCCCGAAAGTCTTCAATAGTTGGTACACATACTCTACCCTTGTAAAGTAATTAGCATATTTCTCCCACGTGTCTGGCCGAGCTCGACGCGGGCAATCCGACGTGCCATTAACTGGGGAAGTCATTGGTAAGCAAATGTCTAGTAGTACTCACGCAAGCCGTGATTTGGTATTTCAACCAAAACCCCAAGGTAAATTTCAAGTCACCACCTATGTACTTTAACTCCGTAAAGTACATGGTCTTCATCTATCATCTATGGAAAGTTGTAAAACATTCCTGCGATGGATTTTTATCACCCTAAAATTATTGTGCACTATTTTAGTGTGAAGAGCTTTTTTCCTGGGTACCATGGTTCACCCCAAGCTCATCTGTTGCTAAATTCTCCGATTTAACAAAAGATATGTCTGCCTCCGAACATTCCAGTTCAGCCCCAGACTTTGAGTTTACTTCTTAACACTCCGGTTAAGTCAAAACTCACCAGATACAGTAGGATTTACCACTAAGCTCTCCGGCTTAGCCTCCTATCCTAACTCAGCCCGAGTTTATGTACACTACATATGTCGGATCTGATACTAACAACAACCATGCTCGTCTGGAGTGAGATACTACTCACTATTGCCATGTAAAACCTTATTAAATCCTAGAAATGCTCCACTCATTCCCCCGGGGTCATACGACTTATAGGGTTTACACGCACATGAACTTGTAAGCAAAATAGCATGTCATGCAATATTACAATTGCTTATGTAGGAAAGTAATATATTTCCCAAATTCATATGGTAGCAACTAAAATGTGCTCACAATCGCACACTTTTGTTGAACATAGGCAAGACTACGCTTGCAAAATGCTATAGGGCATCCCCCATGCATGAAATTGTCCAACCAAACTAGTCTTACTGCTAACCTCTAGATTTAGATCACTCCAGAACTAAATCACTCTGTTAGCACTAGCACACCATCATGGTCTTGCTACCTAGAGCTTCTCCGTAACTGCGTTTTATCCCAACTTATGGCTATATTTGGTAATTTTCAAAGTTCAAATTTTATCTTGCACACTTTATCACTACAGACAAGTGTACATACAGACCTGCCAAAGAGTCAAGTTACATGCACAAGCCTTGGCGTCCCATTCCACCAAGACTACAATCGATTCCGTGAGAATTTGATGTCCCATACCATCAAATTACCACCAAACCAATTGATGTGACATATAAAAAGGCTCTTTCCCCCCTCGAAAGATCACTACAAACTCTCGAGCAGTGGGATGTTGACGCATGGCAATAAAAAGAAGAGAAAACCATACTAGTAAGTTTAAGAACAGTTCTGTTACATTCCCGTAACGCTGCTACGGGTATTACCACAAGAGGGAACGGCCTCTGGCTCACCACCCAGCCATAGAGGAAGAATGAGGATTGCCCCTCATCCCCCAGGCTATATAGTGTGTGGCCTATCGTCCACACTAGCCTAGCCGCCCATGACTCCGCATGGGCGTCCTCTCCCACTGAACCCCGGATATAGCCATCCGGTCTGCCGCCGTCGGTCACAGGCGTTACAGCCTACGTGACATTACCCCCCCTTAAGAAGAGTTTTCGTCCTCGAAAACAAACTGGGGAAACCTTTTGGAAATTGCACTACGGCGTTCCCAGGCTGCCACCTCCTCATCCCTATCTGTCCATTTAACAAGTACCTTGTGGTACACTTTATGTCGGGTTTGTCTGTCTCGATACCCAAGAATCCTTTCCGGTTCATGTGGTATCTTTGGTGGAGTGATCAATTCCACCAAAATATCTAAAGAAACTACGTTCTCTAACCCGCGAACTGATTCTTCAGTCTACTAACATGGAAGACAGGATGAACTTGAGAACTCTCCGGTAACTCAAGTTTGTAGGCTACGTCCCCAATCTTCTTAAGGACCTTGAAAGGACCGCAATATCTAGGAGAAATTTTATCACACTTTCCCGTTTGCATGGTTGCTGACTGCGCAGGAACCTTTAAAAATACAAAGTCACCTTCTGCAAAGGTCACTTGTCTGCGTCCTTTATTGGCAAATGTATTAGCGCGATCCTGTGCGCTACGGATGCTCTCGCGTGTAGCTTTGAGCATATCATTCATTTATCGAGGAACTTCTTGACAGATTGAATCTTCTCCTTTTCCAGGCCTACAGCCATCGGAGATCTCGACTGGAATCCATACATTAACATGAATGGTGTAAATCCAGTCGCTGAGTGTTTGGAGCTATTATAGGCAAACTCCAATAAGGGCAAGTACTCTTCCCAATTAGATTGCTTCTTACTAATATAAGAACGCAACATATCCTCGAGTATTTGGTTAACTTTTCAGTTTGACCATCAGACTCCAGATGATCTACCATACTCATACTCAGAGTAGTATCCAACTTTTTGAAGACTTCCCTCCAAAAATGACTGTTGAACTTTCTCTCTATCCGACACTATATCTGCGGCGGGCAGGCCATATAGCTTGTAGAGATGTTCAATAAAGAGTTTTGCCAACTCTGGCGTTTTAACAATTTTCTCGTGGTAATAAACTTTGCCAGTTTAATTCACCCACACCGAGTCATTCCTTCGACTCGTCTTGGGTAAACCGGTAATGAAATCCATGGAAATGTTTCCCATTTCCCTTGAGGAATCTCCAGCGGATGGAGTAGTCCTCCAACTTTAAGACGTTCTGTTTATTGACTTGGCACTTACTGCATTTCAGCACATAAGTCTGGACGTTCTTAAACAAACTAGGCCAATAAAACTGTCTTTTTACTAGTGCATAGGTCTTCTGAATCCCAGGATGACCCGCACATGGACTATCAAAACTATACCCCGAAGGCTCGGCTAGCCTCTCCGGACTAACTCTCGCCTTGCTACCCGTCGCACCTACGGCCAGTCTCTCCGAACTAGCATTACGTGCCGGCGAGGAAGGTGGGCGAGGCTGTGACAAAGTGCGTACGCGTACAGCACGCCAGACCTCTGTAAAGACAGGATCATACTCACACAAGCCATGATTTGGTATTTCAACCAAAACCCCAAGGCAAATTTCATGCCTTGATTTTGCATCATGTCATTAGCACAGAAGCTAATGTACTGGAGAGCACTCTAGTAGCGCAAGTTCTTAGACTATGCTACTAGATATTTGTAGACTACGCTACCATGTTGCATCACCAACTTGTTAAAACTTCTCCTTGGAAAGCTCTACGGCCATAGGAGAAATAAACTAGAGCCAATCTAATCATGCATCACAAGGATTAGTTCCAAAGCTGAGAGATACTTTCTCTCTTAGAGTAACATCTTTGCACAAGCATATGCTCTAGAATCTTGTTGAGTTTCTAACTACCATCAATCTACGGATGGTTAAACTCCACGCTAACTTAGAGTAAATGTACGTTTTGAAGATTTCCCTTCAAATATAACAATCAAACTTCCTATCTCTTGCACCACTACAGGTGTCTGGAGTTACATCCAATCACTTGTTACCATATTATAGTAGTGATGTGTGTGAACACACTTAGGACCGCCGGGGCACTTTTTCCCTCACTAGGAGGTTTTTTCCCCCGTGCATTGTATATACGCCCATTATCTTCTAGGGCTTGTTATCTTTCTTTTTGGCACTCATAATACACTACTGTGTTGTGCTCAAGCTTCCTCATCTTCTTGAAGTTGTGTGTGCATTCCTGCAACCCTAATTCCAACAATTGGTATCAGAGCAGGCTTCCTCCTCCCGGGCAGCATCACCAGCACCTGCCGCTTCATCTCCTCCGATTGCGATGAGGTTTCACGAGCGTCTGCAGGTTAGTATATGCCGTGGGAGAGCCCATAGGGCTTGGTCGTTTAAGAATTTTGATCTGAAGTCATTTCGCCCTCCGTTTTTGCATTCCAAGTACTGCGCAAGCAAAATCGTCCTACTGTGCAGATTTTCTGTCAAGATTAAAATCTGCAGGACAGGTGCCCATTCGTCTGTTTTGGGCTGTGCTACATAGCACAGGTCGATTTTATACAGGTTTACCTCTTACAGACAGCATTTACATCTAGTAGTACAGTCATTGGCCATGGCTGACAACAATGATGTATTCCGCATGTTGGCTGCTGAGGATAAGTTGGATGGCACCAACTATCCATTGTGGGCATATATGATGCGACATGTATTGGTAGCAAAGGGGTTATGGAACATTGTGCAGGGTATTGATGCACGTCCTATTGTGGCTGGGAATGCTGCAAATACATCAGAAACAGGTACTGTTGATGATGGTGCAGGCACAAGTGCTGTAGCAGCTGTTCGAGAACCACCACTTTCAGCAGAGCAGATTCGATGGGATGGTAGAGATGCGCAGGCTCATGCCTTGATTGCGCTGTCTGTCAAACGTACCATTATCCCACATATTCGCTCCTGCAGGACTTCTAAGGATGCTTGGGAAGTACTTGCCACATTGTATCAGGCAAGAAATGAGGCTCGTGTTGCTTATCTCCGAAAACAGTTGGAGAGTGAGCATATGAACGAAGGTGATTCTATGGATAGCTTTTTGACAAAGATCAAGGATTTCAAAGAGCAGCTCATTTCTGCAGATGAAATCCTGTCAGACAGTTCACTTGTGCAGACTGTTTTGAATGGTCTACCAGATTCTTATCAGGGTTTTGCTTCCACTCTTCGCTTGATGATGAAAGGCAATCCAAATGCCTTATCATTTGAGGAGTTAGTTTCTGTTTTGCTGCAAGAAGACCAGTCAAGGCAAAACAGGAATATTATGCGTGTCGCAGATCAAGCTTTCGTTGCTAGTCAGAGAAGCGGGAAAGGTAAAGCTGGCTTTTCTTCTAGTAAGCAGAAATCTGCAAATGCTGCGCAACCAAAGAAGGAAGACAAAGATGAGAAGAAGGGTGACAAACAGAAGACATTTTGCAAGTACTGTAAGGGAAATTATCATGTCATCAAAGCATGTCCTAAGCTGGCTGCGAAAGAGGCTAAGAAGAAAGAGGCTGGTATGGCTGTTGCAGATGCCTCTCCTTCTAACAATGAATCTGCTAATGTTGTGCTAGATACAGAATGGGCATTCAATGCGCAGTGCAGTTATGACCCATCTTTGCATGACACATGTATGTCTGCAGTAGATTCAGATGTATGGTACTTTGACAGTGGTGCCACTAAGCATATCACCTCGCAGCGCAGTTTATTCACTTTCCTTGAGTCTGCTCCCACAGGGAATACTGTCACTTGTGCCAATAACTCCTCTTATCCCGTTGAAGGAGTTGGACAGATTGTGCTGAATGTTGCAAATGGCAACACCTTTACACTTTTTGATGCATTGTATGTGCCAGGGATCAAAAAGAATCTGCTGTCAGTCTCCGCATTTGCCAAAACAGGTTTGGTTGTAAAATTTGTGGATGACAGATGTACTGTTCATGATCTCTCTTGTGGTGACATCATTGTAGCATCTGGTTCACTATGTCGAGGGCTGTATAAGCTCAATATGGATGGCAAATGTGTAGAGGATTCAGCATGTGCTATTATGGATACGCAGGCTATTTCAAATGCAAAACTGTGGCATGCACGTTTTGGTCATCTGAATTTTGCAAGTTTGCTGCGCCTGCAGAAATCTGAAATGGTGTCTTCTTTGCCTAAGCTTGAGGCACCTGTCAAGCATGTTTGTGAGGGCTGCATATTGGGTAAAATGCAGCGTGCTTCCTTTCCCAAAGATGGATCAGTGAGAGCTGAACGCAAATTGCAGCTTGTTCACAGTGATGTTTGTGGTCCCATGCAAACTCCATCATTTGGAAACTACCTTTACTTCGTGACTTTCATTGATGATTTTACCAGGCATGCATGGGTATATCCTTTGAAGGCAAAGTCCGAAGTGTTTTTGTGCTTCAAACAGTTTTTGGTTATGGCTGAAAATGTGTCAGAAAGTAAGATGGGCACCCTCCGTTCAGATCGAGGGGGGGAGTATATGTCTTCAGAATTTAATGCATTTCTGGCTGAGCATGGGATAAAACACCAATGTACAGTGCCGTATACACCACAGCAAAATGGTGTGGCTGAGAGAAAAAACAGGTCTCTCATGGAAATGGCAAGATGTATGGTTAAGAGTCAAAGTCTACCACATGGTTTTTGGCTTGAGGCTGTCATGTGTGCCACTTATGTACTAAACAGGTGTCCCACCAAAGCATTACAGGTTGTCACTCCATATGAGGCTTGGCATAGCCGCAAGCCATCTGTTGGCCATTTACGTGTTTTTGGTTGCCTGGCATATGCATTAGTGCCTGTGCAACATCGCAGAAAATTGGATGACAAAGCTGTCAAATGTATTTTTGTTGGATATAGTGCTGAGAGCAAAGGCTATCGTTTGTATCATCCACAGACAAAGCGCATTTTGGTTAGCCGTGATGTTGTATTTGTGGAAGATGCAGTTCAGCCCTTGGTTTCATGTACTAAGGAGACAAATATCAGCTCACGTGATGTCTATGATACATTGTTGCCTCTTTTCAGTGGTGCACAGTCAAGTGCAATACCTCATGAGGCAGTTTTTCAGCCTATGCAGGTTTTAAATGATGGCACAGATCAGCCTATATCTGATGCAGATGTGCATGATGCACTTGAGGATGAGAGACAAGAGATTGAGGGCTCTAGGAACATGCCTAGATGGCTGGTGCAGACTTTGCGTGACAGCAAGTTGGATGCCCCTTTGTCTAGTCGCACTCGTTCTGGCTCTCATGGTGCCTCTTATGCATCAGATTGTTATGCATTGGCTGTTTCTAGTATGTGCGATGAAAGTGAGCCTGTTTCATTTGATGAGGCACAAAGTTCAGAAAATTGGATGGCTGCTATGCAAGCAGAATACGATGCTATTATGAAGAATGGTACATGGTCTTTATGTGACTTGCCCCCTGGCAAGAAGGCCATTGGCACTAAGTGGGTATACAAATTGAAGCATAAGCCTGATGGCACAGTGGATCGCCATAAGGCTAGGCTTGTTGCAAAAGGTTATGCTCAAGAGAAGGGCATTGATTTTGATGAGACTTTTGCTCCCACATGTCGTATGACCACTGTTCGTAGCATCTGTGCATTAGCAGCTCATAATGGTTGGAATGTACATCAGCTGGACATAAAGACTGCGTTCTTAAATGGAGATTTGCATGAGGAGGTGTATGTATCGCAGCCTCGTGGTTTTGTTCAAAGAGGGCAGGAAAACAAAGTGTGCAGGTTAAAAAGGGCTTTATATGGTTTAAAGCAAGCTCCACGAGCTTGGTATGAAAAAATACATGCATATTTGACTGCACATGGGTTTCAGAATAGTCCAACAGAAAGCACTTTGTATGTTAAACGTGTGGATGGTGTACATCTAATCATTGCTCTCTATGTCGATGACATGCTGCTCACAGGACCAAATGAGAGTCATATTGCTGATTTTAAGGCTGATTTGAATGCCTCTTTTGAGATGACAGATTTGGGGCATTTGCATCATTATTTGGGGATACAATTTAAGCAGTGTGATGGAGGTATTGCTTTGTGTCAGACAAAGTATATTGAAACATTGTTGCGGAGATTTGGCCTTGAAGACTGCAAGCCTATTGCTACTCCAATGGAGACAGGTTTGAAGTTGAGTCTTCATGATGCTGGAGATCACTTTGATGTCACACTCTATCAGACAGCTGTTGGTTGCCTCATTTATGTATGCATTACGAGGCCAGACATTCAGTTTGCAGTCTCACAGGTGAGCAGATTTATGCATAGCCCAGGCATTAAGCATTGGCAGGCAGTGAAGCGTATCTTTCGCTATTTGAGTGGTACTCGGCATCTTGGGTTGTTTTATCCCAAGGGGGGATCATTGCCGCCAGATTTACATGCTTTTTCAGATTCTGACTGGGCTGGTTGTTATGACACACGCGTGTCCACGAGTGGTTTTTGCTTCATGCTTGGAAGCTCATGCATATCATGGTTGAGCAAGAAGCAGCCTACTGTGGCCACTTCTAGTTGTGAAGCTGAGTACAGGGCAGCTTTCACAGCTACGGTTGAGTGTGTGTGGCTCAGACGCCTTATGGCTGATTTGGGTGTTGGGCAGCCATCTGCCACCACCATCTTCACTGACACTCAGAGCGCATTGGCAGTTGCGCGGAACCCAGTGTTCCATGCTCGTACGAAGCACATTGAGGTGCACTACCATTATGTCAGGGAGAGACTCTCTGCAGGAGAGATCAGTTTGGCTTATGTGCCAACACAGGATAACCTTGCAGACCTTTTCACAAAGGCTCTGCCTCGTGAGAAGTTCGAAGCTTTTCGCAAAGCTTTGGGCTTACTCCCTTTTGTGGATTCGTCCACATAGCTAGACACTTCCCTATACATGAGTGCTAGCTCTTGTTCACCGCATCACTCCAGGGGGGATTTGTTACCATATTATAGTAGTGATGTGTGTGAACACACTTAGGACCGTCGGGGCACTTTTTCCCTCACTAGGAGGTTTTTTCCCCCGTGCATTGTATATACGCCCATTATCTTCTAGGGCTTGTTATCTTTCTTTTTGGCACTCATAATACACTACTGTGTTGTGCTCAAGCTTCCTCATCTTCTTGAAGTTGTGTGTGCATTCCTGCAACCCTAATTCCAACATCACTTACAACTCTCTGTTGCTATTACCAGACACATCCCTTCAAGTATTGTCTGGACTCACACAACTATTTGAGTTTATGTGATATTTGAGGATATCCCTCCTTTCCCTCAAGAAAGGTTTTTGTCCTCAAAAACTCTACTCTCAAGCGGACTACGCGCTAGTGTCATAGGTCCAAGAACAAATCTAGACCGTGTGTAATATCATATGTTATATTCTTGAGTCCTTCCAAGAAACTTTTAAACATCTTGCAACGAAGATGTGGTATAGTGTCTACGCACATATGGTGGTACTATTGATAAACTGTTTTGCAACAGATCAGTGGTTTCACACTTGTAACAAAGTGCTTCATTGTTGCATATTATTACCCTTCATAAGCGGTTACACACTTATGAATCATTTGGGTGGGTCGTACCATCTATCAAGAAAATTTCCAAACTACTAATAACCACATTATCAATCCACAGATAATGACTGAGCTTGCTCTGCGAAGCCATAGGTTGCTAGATAATTGATGGTAATTACACAAGCCCAATGTCTCATTACATCATACATTCTATATAAATGCAAACATCACAGTACTTCGTGATGATGAACTTAGGAATTTCATCCTATCCCTGTTTGGTGTTGGTATGAAGTATAACTATAAGAACATTATTTGCTGCCTCCTCATTATAGCGGCAAAGCTACCTACCCATCACAGGTGGCAATCTCTACCAAGCTATAACCAATGACAAGCAAATAAACGAGTACTCTTGTAAGTTCTTCATAACCATATCTCGCACCAAACTCATAATCACTACGGATTAAATGCCAGGGCTTGCAAAATTGAATGTTATCTGATAGGTAGAGGGGATCATCAAACTACGGATGACCTCACAACTCACTAGGACTAGTGATGTGTAACTTTTAAGTTACTCCACTCTCCTTGCTTATTCCATACCATCGAACAAATCGGTCCCTCGATTTGAGCAACGTCAACATATTTATGAGTACCTCGATACTCATGTATTGTGGTTCGGTAATTTAAAATGTTGATCTAGAGTATCTTTCACTGGAGGATCTTAATGTTATTAGCAGTTATGTATTAGTAGTGAGTAACTACGTACCCACTATCATCACACTAGTGAGTAACTACGTACCCACTATCATCACACTAGTAGCTCCATACTAGTCTGTGAGTAACTCCATACCCAATGGCGTACCTCCCCCGAGTGGGAGTACCATATACAGCCATCTATAACAAGATGCTTAAGTCACTTGCTACTAAGAAGTGACTACACAAATTGACCCCTCCATTGCACATTGCAGTACAATCTCTGGTATTACAACACGAATTTTTGGACGTCCTTATCATAGAGGTCAACTTAAAAACGAGTGCATAGGTCTTGTGGAGTCTCGGCTGACCTAACCACACCACTGGTGACTTCCTACAAAAAATGTGGCGCCAAAGTCACCACCTATGTACTTTAACTCCAAAAAGTACATGGTCTTCATTTATCATCTATGGAAAGTTGTAAAACATTCCTGGGATGGATTTTTATCACCCTAAAATTATTGTGCACTATTTTAGTGTGAAGAGCTTTTTTCCTGGGTACCATGGTTCACCCCAAGCTCATCTGTTGCTAAATTCTCCGATTTAACAAAAGATATGTCTGCCTCCGAACACTCCAGTTCAGCCCCAGACTTTGAGTTTAATTCTTAACACTCCGGTTAAGTCAAAACTCACCAGATACAGTAGGATTTACCACTAAGCTCTCCGGCTTAGCCTTCTATCCTAACTCAGCCCAAGTTTATGTACACTTCATATGTCGGATCCGATACTAACAACAACGAGGCTCATCTGGAGTGAGATACTACTCACTATTGCCATGTAAAACCTTAGTAAATCCATGGAATGCTCCACTCATTCCCAAGGGGTCTTACGACTTATAGGGTTTACATGCACATGAACTTTGTAAGCAAAATAGCCTGTCATGCAATATTACAATTGCTTATGTAGGAAAGTAATATATTTCCCAAATTCATATGGTAGCAACTAAAATGTGCTCACAATCGCACACTTATGTTGAACATAGGCAAGACTACGCTTGCAAAATGCTATAGGGCATCCCCCATGCATGAAACTGTCCAACCAAACTAGTCTTACTGCTAACCTCTAGATTTAGATCACTCCGGAACTAAATCACTCTGTTAGCACTAGTACACCATCATGGTCTTGCTACCTAGAGCTTCTCCAAACTCTATAACTGGGTTTTATCCCAACTTATGGCTATATTTGTAATTGTCAAAGTTCAAATTTTATCTTGCACACTTTATCACTACAGACAAGTGTACATACAACCTGCCAAAGAGTCAAGTTACATGCACAGGCCTTGGCGTCCCATTCCACCAAGACTACAATCGATTCCGTGAGAATTTGATGTCCCATACCATCAAATTACCACCAAACCAATTGATGTGACATATAAAAAGACTCTTTCCCCCCTCGAAAGATCACCACAAACTCTCGAGCAGTGGGATGTCAACGCATGGCAATAAAAAGAAGAGAAAACCATGCTTGTAAGTTTAAGAACAGTTCTCTTCGATCAACTTTTATAAGGGCATTGAGCATTACATCTCAAGACTATACCCCTTCAGATTTACCTTTGATTTCTACAAATCAATCTTAAATCTGCTATTATTATCTAGGCGTATGCTAATCCCTCAGATTAGTACTCCTAGATAAACCATTCAATTGAGTACTGCTAGTAGCACTGCTCGCCCCTTTATCCCAAGTAATACACACCTTAGGGATTACTTTTACCAGGCAATCACGTGACTAAATCAAACTAGTCACTAATCTCTAGGCCCAAGTAGTGACACTATTTTGTTACTACCGACAAGGACCAGCTTGCCTCTACGGGCCAAGGCCTTTTGTTGATACAAACAGTAAGCAACTTGTTTGGACACACGGCATAACCACATCAAGACTACGCTTGTACATGGTTCTTATTTGCCAAAGTTTATCACAATCTTCTAGCAACTGTTAAAAGATTGTGAAGGGTTATGAGCACTACGGCTCAATCAGGCTTACCTTGATTTCTCGTGATAAGCACTTCGTCTACTTTGGGCACAACTGACGCCATTGCCGGTCCTCTTAGCCCAAGTAAAACACACCGCAGTTTTAGATTTACACTATAGCCAAACTACGTGACTTTCATGGTCAATACTAAGTGTATGCTCAGCTTAAATTTAGTTTCTCTGAACCAAATGTGTGATCACCACGTGTTATTCTCGCAGCACTACGGCCATAGATGTGTTCACTAGGCACAACGGCCATAGAACGGCTCTCTCTCAAAGGACTCGGCACTACGGCCGTGGGATCTATCTCTCTCTTAGCACGCGGCCCTACGGCCGTGTGCGGTGGGTCTCTTTCGTGGAAAACGGGCACTACGGCCACACGGCACGACGGCCGTGTTGGGCTTGTTTCGTGGGGTGTGTCTACAGAAGAACACATTTGTTTGTCACTACAGAACAAACACAAATTTGTCTGAACAAACTTTAACTCTAGCAAGACGACGCTCGCAAAAGTGTAAATTGAAATCTGGCGAGGCTACGCTCCCAGAGTCTTCATAACAAAAATAAAAATGGTTAAGAGACTGTGCCTTGCCATATCTTTCCTCCCCATTCAAGAGAGGATATGTTGAATTCTTTCATTTTTAATTTCATAAAAATGAACAATAAGAATATATTTTTAAAAATATATATAGGTTTTTTAACCCTTTTTTCTTTTTTTTTTTGCTGTCGCTAGTGGTCGTTGATGGCCGCCTGGCCGCCTGCTCTGCTGGCCGCCCGCTGGGCGCCTAAGACTGGCTGCCTGCTGGGCGCCTAAGGGTGGCCTGGCCGGCTGGGCCGGCCGCCTCAGCTGGCCGCCTAGTTGCCGCTGGGCTAGCCTGGCTGCAGCGCCGGGTAAGGCTTGGCCGCTGGGCTGGCCTGGCTGCAGCGCCGGGTAAGGCTGGGCTGGTTGACGACTGGTGACGAAGGCAAACCGGAGGCTGGTTTTGCCCCCCACCCCCACATACGATGGTGTGGTCTGCGCCCCCCCACCTCTACACTGCTCTTCGCTGACAATGGGGCTGGTTTCGCCCCCCACCCCCACATACGGTGTGGTCTGCGCCCCCCCACCTCTACACAGTCGAGAGAATGGTGATTTCCTTTTGTAACAAATTCAACGCAGAAAGGAAAAAAAACGAGACTTACCTCCAATTCGCTTGCTGTGTGTGATGGGGAGAGAGAGAGAGAGAGAGAGAGAGAGAGAGAGAGAGTTCTTCCCCTCCATTCTTCCATGGCTGCCTCCCTCCACACCCTCCATTCGAGATAAGGATAAGGAGACGAATGGTCGAGAACCATCGAGTGGGCTCCGGTCCCCCGGTCACGCGCGAGCTCTGACAATCCCATCGAACCATGCTCTGATACCAGTGTTACATTCCCGTAACGCCGCTACGGGCATTACCACAAGAGGGGATGGCCTCTGGCTCACCACCCAGCCATAGAGGAAGAATGAGGATTGCCCCTCATCCCCCAGGCTATATAGTGTGTGGCTTGCCGTCCACACTAGCCTGGCCGCCCATGACTCTGCACGGGCGTCCTCTCCCACTGAACCCCGGATATAACCATCCGGTCTGCCGTCGGTCATCACAGGCGTTACAGCCTACGTGACAAGTTCTCTTCGTCGATCAACTTTTATAAGGGCATTGAGCATTACATCTCAAGACTATACCCCTTCAGATTTACCTTTGATTTCTACAAATCAATCCTAAATCTGCTATTATTATCTAGGCGTATGCTAATCCCTCAAATTAGTACTCCTAGATAAACCATTCAATTGAGTACTGCTACCAGCACTGCTAGCCCCTTTACCCCAAGTAATACACACTTTAGGGATTACTTTTACAAGGTAATCTTCATGACTAAATCAAACTAGTCACTACTCTCTAGGCCCAAGTAGTGACACTATTTTGTTACTACCAATAAGGGCCAGCTTGCCTCTACGGTCCAAGGCTCTCTTGTTGCTACAAACAGTAAGCAACTTGTTTGGACACAAGGCATAACCACATCAAGACTACGCTTGTACATGATTCTCATTTGCCAAAGTTTATCACAATCTTCTAGCAACTGTTAAAAGATTGTGAAGGGTTATGAGCACTACGGCTCAATTAGGCTTATCTTGATTTCTCGTGATAAACACTTCGTCTAATTTGGGCACAACTGACGCCATTGCCGGTCCTCTTAGCCCAAGTAAAACACACCGCAGTTTTAGATTTACACTATAGCCAAACTACGTGACTTTGATGGTCAATACTAAGTCTATGCTCAGCTTAAATTTAGTCTCTCTGAACCAAATGTGTGATCACCACATGTGCTACCCTCGAGGCGCTACGGCCATAGAAGTGTTCACTAGGCACAACGGCCATAGAACATCTCTCTCTCAAAGGACTCGGCACTACGGCCGTGGGATTTGTCTCTCTCTTAGCACGCGGCGCTACGGCCATGTGCGGTGGGTCTCTTTCGTGGAAAACGGGCACTACGGCCACACGGCACGACAGCCGTGTGGGTTTGTTTCGTGGGGTGTACCGTTGTTTTGTGTTTTTTTTTTAAAAAAAAATAACGGGCCGGGCCGGCCCTCGCCGCTTGGGCGTGGCCGCCCACCCGCCCGCCCATGGGGAGCCTGGCCGTCGTCGTTTGGCTGGCCGCCCGCTAACCGCCAATGTGAAATTATTTTTTTTTAAATAACGGGCCGGGCCAGCCCTCGCCGCTTGGGCGTGGCCGCCCACCCACCCGTGGGGAGCCTGGCCGCCGCCGTTTGGCATGGCCGCCTGCTGGCCGCCCGTTGGGCTGGCCTGGCCGCCTATGGCCGCCCGCTGGGCTGGCCACCGCTACAAGCTGCAACTAGCTTAGCGGAGGCGGGCCGCTGGCATGGCCGCCCGCTGGGCTGGCCGCCGCTACAAGCTGCAACTAGCTTAATGGAGGCGTAACGGCTCGCTGCAACCAGCGGCTCAAACGCATCTCAGCTCCTCGTATCACAGACGTCATTTTTTGAAATTTTCAGCAGCGCCTCAGAAGGCATGTGGTTCAGCTCCTCAAGCGTAGCAATCAACGCCTGGGCTGGCCTGGCTGGTTGGGTAAGGCCTGGCCGCCGCAGGCTTTTCGCCCCCCCTCAAACGAGGGTCACCTTGATCCAGCAAATCGCTCCCCCTTCAAACGAGGGTCACGAGCCAGCTCTTCGCCCCCCTCATACAATGCTTCAACGAGTCTTTCGCAGACAGTGGGGCTGGTGCCGCCCTTCCCACACACAGTAGAGACGGGTCGTGGGGCTGGTTTTGCCCCCCCACACCAAACCAAAATTTTTGCACACAAGCTTCAACGCAGAGAGAGAGAAAAAAAAACGAGCTCTTACCTGCAATTCGTTTGTTGTGTGTGACGGGGAGAGAAAGAGAGAGAGAGTTCTTTCCTTCCATTCTTCTTGGCTGCCTCCCTCCACACCCTCCATTCGAGATAAGGGTGAGAAGATGAATGGTTGAAAACCACCGGAGTGGGCTCCGGTCCCCCGGTCGCGCGCGGACTCTGACGACCCCCATCGAACCACGCTCTGATACCAGTGTTAGATATCCGTAACGCCGCTATACGGGCGTTACCACAGGAGGGGACGGCCTCTGGCTCACCACCTAGCCATAGAGGAAGAATGAGGATTGCCCCTCATCCCCCAGGCTATATAGTGTGTGGCCTGCCATCCACACTAGCCTGGCCGCCCATGACTCCGCATGGGCGTCCTCTCCCACTGAACCCCGGATATGGCCATCCGGTCTGCCGTCGGTCACAGGCGTTACAGCCTACGTGACAGGTCCTAAGCCTCTGAGCTTGAGCTTCTTTTTGTGTGTCTTTGTACTTAATAGGAGGACCATGTCTCCCTCGTTCATTTGTTTGTCCTTAAGCTAGTGTCAAAAAAAAATTTGTGCCTTAGCTTCTCTTGATCATGTTGTATATTGCTAAAAGGTGTGTTTCATCGAGCTTTTTAAGCTCAAATAGGTGACAACCTAAGACATTTCCAGTGAGCTTTTCTTGTACCGCGACACATAAGCTGGGGACTAAGAACTACAAGGGCATGATCGCTTCAGTACCATAGGTTAAACTGAAAGGTGTAGCATTGGTTGTTGCCTTATAGGAGGTTCGATAAGCCCAAAGTGTAGCCGACAACTTTTGTTCCCAATTGTTGCAGCTGGCCTCCACGGTTGTAGTCAGGATTTTATTCGTGCTTTCTGCTTGGCTATTTGCTTGTGGGTAATAGGGGGAGGACTTTCTATGAGTGATAAGGAACTCTTGGAGAGGAATTGGATTACCTCATTAATGAAATGTGTCCCATTGTCGCTGACGAGCTCGAGGGTAAAACTGAAGTGTGTGATGAGACTGATTCATATAGGAATTTAGCAGTTGATCATGCATCAGCTTTACGGGTCGCTCGAGCTTCTACCCACTTAGTACAATAGTCTGTAGCAGCTATTATGTATCGAGCTTGAGTGGCTGCTGGACTGATGGGTCCAATGAAATTTATGCCCCATTTCTCAAATGGTTGTAAGGACACAATTGAGTTTAGGGACATGTGGTCTTTGAAGCGGGGAATTGCTGTACACTGGCCCTCTTGATGTATTCTTCTTGTTAACCCATTTCTAGGGTTAATAAGGGCTACTACCATTATCTTATATCAAGGTCATACAATGGTGTCCAAATCTACAATTTGGCATCTATGCCCCATTTCTCAAATGGTTGTAAGGACACAATTGAGTTCAGGGGCATGTGGTCCTTGAAGCGAAGAATTGTTGTACGCTGGCACTCGTGATGTATTCTGCTTGTTAACCCATTCCTAGGGTTAACAAGAGCTACTACCATTACCTTATATCAAGGTCATACAATGGTGTTTGAATCTACAATTTGGATGGGTGCTCGTAATGGTCCTATGGAATACTTATGGTGATTTTCGCTTCAATAGCGTGTGATAGTAAGCTAGGATGAAGCTTGAGTGATGTACTTCATGAATTATGAGTTGAGTCATTGTAATAGCATTAGGTCTCTTATGAGCCTAAAGTGCTCGTCTGGCCATAATTAAGTGAGGGTGAACACTTATGGCTATGTATATAAGTGAATATCTCTCATAATACAAAGAACTCTCCCATTGTGCAATAGAGTCTTGCTCTTGCTAATATCTCTCTCTCTAAGGCATGCTAGTGAGTGTGTGTGAGTGAAGTGAGGTGAGAGGAGGGACGAGTACACGTAGTGCAAGGTGGCGGTGTGACAATGCTCGTGCGAGATGCGATGGAATTGCTTCTTAAGGAGTTGTAAATCTTGGAGACCTCAAGGGTTATGAGCTCAGCCACCACTGGAAAGATCCTCATGACAGGCAATTCACCAAGTAATCTCTTGTTGGATGTGTTTCAAGGGGGGTTGGGCTGAGCTATAACATTTTTGGCACCGCTGTCGAGGAATCATCCCTTGGCTTTACATCCTATTTCTCTAATCTACACATTACCCACCATTGTCCACCATTGCCCATTGTCTTGATTAATGGTTTCCCATGAAAAAGATGTGGTTTTGATGGTGGTGATTTGTGTGATTTGGGGTAGAATAGCTCTCTTTTTTGTTTTATAAAGAATTCCTTGTTGCTTAATTTTTTTAGCTTTAATCATTGTTTTGTTGTTGTTAATTTAGTTTCTAATGTTCCTAGGGCTTGCACATAGAGTGTATTAGGCTTTGTTTGCTTCCATTTCATAAAAAAATATAATAGAATGTAAATTTTAGAGGTTTTTAGCTTTCTTTAGAGTTAAACATAGGGCTAGAATCATTAATTTTTGTTTGAATTGTGTGTTTTTTGTTTGATTTGTATGCATTAGAGTCTTAGCAAGCATTAGGAGTAGCTTAATTCTTCAAAAAATTTCTCAAAACCATAAAAAAATCCTTGAAATCGACTAATCTTTCTTAATTGATTGGTTTTTATAATTAAGGGTGTAATCCAATTCATGAGGTAAAAAGATTAGAAAATTTATTTTTGGGGATCAAATTTGATCATAGAAGAGGTTAAAATTAGTGTGCATTTAGATGCATTAAAATACCTAATTACATCAATTAGATGAATTTTTCTCTCTTTTACTTAATTTTGCATAAAGAGAAGAGACTGAAATTAAGAGTTTAATTAATCTCTAATTATAGATTAATTTACACATTAGTTGATGTACATAGCTTAACAATTTCATGCTCTATCCAATGATGTGCTCCATGGTGTGAATTAATTAGTGATTAGTGGTTAATTAGAGTTCTTGATTAGTCTAAAAAGAGAAAAGATTAGTGGAAGGATTAATCCTTGATTAATTCCTAAGTATTTTTTTACATAACTCATTAAGGCTAATGAGCATTGAATGAAAAGATGCCATAATGAGTTATCAAATTGTCCATTTTGGGGGTCATTTTTTTATGAAGGGTGTAAGGGGGTTTCATAAAAGGGTTGACTTTTCTGATTCCCACTTGCTTTTTTGGAAAAATGCCCATATCTTCCTAATTTAAAATTCACAAAATATTCCCCCTAAACAAGGAAATTTGAATTTTCCTCTAGATTTTAAAAAAAAATCTGTGAACTACCTAGTTCACGTCGTGAACCGTACTACCTGCTGTTTCATGTTGTGAAACAACACCCGAGATTTAAAAAAATAAAACAAAATCAAACATTTCATGCGTTAAGTTCTCATGCCTTAAGGTCTCATGCCAAAAAAATAAATAAATCAAATTTGATAAAATCCGTGAAGTCCACTTCACATCGTGAACTGCACCCTGCTAGTTCACGTCGTGAAATGGGGTCCATCGGCAAAAAGAAAAAAGGAGAGTCCAGAAAACAACCCTGTTTGGAGGCTCCTATCTTCTAGACTGCGAATCCGATAAATGCGTTCTAGTGCTCATCGGAAAGCCGGCATCGAGCTCTTCGAAATTGGTCTTGAGCATCCGAGGGCAAAATCTATCATTTTGGCTTTCGACCACCAGCCTCGAAATTCAACTTAGAAATCGAGGCAAAAAACGACTCTTAAAGCACAAAATCACCCAAAACAGCCCGAAAACGATTGTGAACCATATTCGGGCTACTTTTGGAGTATCTAAATGATGAAATTACAAAAAACTTAGAGACGAAGTTGTAACACTCCAAAAATACTACAACTCTCTCATACAGAGTTTTTCCAAATTCCTTTTGGAACACATTAAAAAATGGGCTGCGAAATAGAAAAAATCTTTCTGAATTTTTTTAATATCTTGAGATAGTGATGGAAAATAGGTTTTTAGACCTCCTCTTCCATCTAGGATGCTAATGGACACTGTGCTTGCTGAAGCTATTGACAATGTCAAAGATATGACAACGATAGAGGGATTACGTGGCCTCACACCTAGACTAAACCCAATGGCTGATATCTTCGAGCCATTGATATCCATGCCCCAAATGCATCTCCCCATTCCATTTGCCATGCCTACAACAAGCGTGTCATTGGGTTTTGCACTCCCTATCTCATAGATCCCTCTAGGATTTGGCCCCTTGCCTAGCACTATCACAAGTCCTAAGCCTTTAGACATGCTAGGTACCAACCCTTTGCAAACCCTAGATACCCACACCTTGGACGTATTGACTAATGTAGGAAGGGGGGTTGCTCAACGTCTAAGTGAATCCCTAGTCACATTAGCACTCACCCGTGGCCTCAATGACACACAAAAACACGATTGTAAAAATTTCCAAAATCATAGGCAAATACGATAGAATGACTGATCTTGTTCAATTCATACAAATGTTTTGACAAAGGTGTGAAGCCTTTGGAAATCCAAACTGCCCCACTAAGGTACATGTGTTAAACCTATGCTTAGTGTGGAAAAGGCTAGTCAATGGTTCATCACATTGATGCTATCGATCAAGACGAACTTAGAACCTTGAAAGCAGCTTTTATCCATGGCTTTTCAAGACAAGGTGATCGGTGGAGTGTAGCGAAAGAACTCTATGCAATTGAGAAGAAACAAAATAAAACCAAGAGATTTTATCCTTCGGATAAAAATCTTGGACTCACGATGTGAGCCATGGGAGAAACTAAACGATGCTCAATTGAAGAGATGTTTCATGATGGGCATAACGAATAATAGCTTACACAATTTGATCATTAAATCCAATCCAGAAACATTTGATCAATGTTGTAAAGAAGGAATACGTTTAAATGACAACATGATGGAGGATGATCATGATATGATATGTCCCTTATCTTAACCAAGTGAAGCAATGGCTAATGAAAATTTGATTTTGGAATTGTCATTCTGTGAATTCCATGCAGCGTTGATTTAAATGTTTTGAATGAGAATCTCCAAGAGAGGATGAGTCTCCTCGAAACCAATCATCCTTATAATGCCTTTCCAACAAGTGATGGGCGAGATGCCTTGTGTTCAGTACAATCACCAAGTCCATCCCAATCCCCATTGTGCGTACAAGGCACCTATTTATATGTACTGCATTTATTGCAAAACCTTTGGTCATGACACACCCCAATGTCCCAATTCACCTATAATTAACTCAAAACCTCCATCTCCCGTGCGCCAACCAAACATAGTTCAAAGGGTCGAAACTGCTCAAGAAACAGTTCAATGAACACCGCAGTGTTTCTATTATCATGGACCACACAAAGTAGCAGCAGACTGCATAGTTTGGAATACTTCTATTCCCACAGTCACTGACACCTTGCAACCCATATGTGAATGATGTGGAATCGATCACATATTCCAAGATTGCGCCCAAGGCGAGCTGCTTCCGTGCAACCTGTCTCACAGAATACAACTCCTAACATCCTAAGTGTACAAAACGGGCAATCGTCCATGGTACCCTTGAGTGTGCTTACACACTTACAAGCAAAGACACAGGATATAGTCAAAAAGGCTGCAAAAGAAAATACTTTGAAATGGGTAGAAGAGCATGTTTTAAAATAGAAGCCAAAAGAGGAAACAAAACCTTCTAAACCTAAGAAAAATAAGAGGCAACAAACTATCAAAACCAAAGCTAAAATAAAGGACATGGAAGAAGAACCTATGAAGGACATAAATCCAAAAGGGCTAAAAGCTACACATGATGCTAAAGCATCCACCTCAAAATGTACCAGACAAACCACAGCACCCACATGTGCGACACATGATACAAAAGCACGAAACAAAGTTCGTTCTCGTCGCATGGGCAAACATAATGAAAACCTGATAATCCAAGGAAAGTTAGAAGATGATACAAGTTCTAGTATGTTAATTAGTGTGGATGAACCAAGTTCTGATTCATCACTAGGTGCACCTCATAGACCAATCAATAAACTAGAACCCGCCCAACCACCCCAAACCGAAAATCTTGATCACATGACATATGCACAATGCAAAAACCAAGATCAAGAGAGCATGCTTAGCATTGTTGAGTGTCATACATGATCATCGGTTATGATTGAATATCATAATGCCAATCCTAAAAAAGCAAGTAAAATATAAGAACTAGAGGAGTATCACTTCCCCTTTCAAGAAGAGGAAGACATACCCTCTAAAGAAGAGTCATTAGAGACAGATTGCATGAATGATGCAGTTGGAAAAGCACGTGAGGGATTTGATGAATCCCTTAGGAAATTAAAGCAGTCTCTAAAATCCTCATTTGGAGGAGTGCTCTTCTCTCGTGGTGGGTGAAGTTAGCATAGCTTCAACCCTTACACCTTTAAAGGCTAAACATGAGTTATACCAAGACCTCAAGAGCTACATAGAACAAAACTGTGAGGATTCACAAGTTTCCAAAAACAGACCTCAATCAAAGTTGTTAGAGGACCAAGTGTGCCATTGCACACATTGGGCACTCTTGAAAAAGCTGAAAGCCTAGAAGAGGACGAAAGTGAATGGGAATATGAAACCGAGAAAGTCCATATTAGGGAATTTGGAAAAATCCATGCATTTTGGAAAAAATGAAATCGATATCTTTAAATTAATTTTGGTAATTTCAATGAATTTGATAATTTCATTAAATTTGAAAGAGAAAGTGTTGCTACTCAAGGTTGCTAATAACACATATGGGGTGTTTACAAACACTGTTTAAGCTACAGTGTAGCCAAGAAAATCTTCATTTTTTTAAAAAGAAAAGTATAAAAAATAATCAAATTCTAAATAGTAGGAGACTAACATGTATTAACTCATAAACAACATAGATCCAACTAGTACTATAATGATCTAAACTCGATGGCCTTCATCCAGGGTTGCTCCTCTCTACAGAACAGGCTATCAATGCCCATCGTTTTGATATTCTCAGCTTTGTAAATACATGTTAAAATAAAAGCATCCTAGCTCTATTTTGGTTTCGGATATGTGGGCTTGCCCCCTCTCCTTTCTATACTCCTGTTAGGAGTTTTGTCTCATTAATTTTAATCTCTGACCCTTTAAAAAAAAAGGAAATTCAAAAAGGTGACCCGTGTTATTATTAAGGAGATAAACGTAGCTTGTTGTTGACCACCGTGTTATTATTAAGGAGATAACCGTGGACCACCGTCCCGCGTCGCGTAGAATCATGGATGACTAAGGACTTATTCTTTGTCTTTCTTTGACTTAGGAATTCGTATATGAACGTGAGGGTGTGGGAAGTGGGATCATCACTTTCCTTTACGAATTCCCATTCTTTTCCCCTCCTCCGCGCGACTACCTGCTCCTTAACTACGCCTGCATTTTCCTTCACGAATTCCCCTTCTTTTCCCCTCCTCCGCGCGACTGACTACCTACACATTTTTCTCCTCCTTAACTACGCCTGTATATTGTTCTACCTCCGGTAAGAGAGTGTAAAGCTGCAGCAGCGTGATCATATGTCCAAGCTTGGTATGCTTCAAGTGCAGGTCCCTGTGCCCTCCTATTTCGTTTGCCCCATCTCTCTGGAGCTTATGCGAGATCCCGTCACCTTGAGCTCCGGACAGACCTTCGACCGCTCCAGCATCGAGAAGTGGCTGGACGACGGGCACAGCACGTGCCCGGTCACGCGCCAAACGATAGACGCGGCGGAGTACGAGGAGGAGCCCATACCCAACCACGTGCTGCGTCGCATGATCCAGAGCTGGTGTGCGCAGAATAAGAGCTTGGGCATAGAGAATATCTTGACCCCTCGCCAGCCCCCGACTCTGACGGAGATCCCGCAGCTGGTCGACCAGATCGGGCAACGTAATGGAGATTCTCTGGATGCTCTGCAGAAATTGAGCAGGCTAGCTCTAGATCGGCCCAGGACTCGCCGGCTGATGGTCCAAGCGGGGGCGTTGCCTCAGTTGGGGAAGTTTCTATCCAGATCCCTGGGGCATTGCTCTGCTATTAATACCTCTCGCCATATGATTAATGGGTGTTCCACTCCTAGGACCCTGGGCATGGCCGATGAGACGCTGAGGCTCCTGGATCTCTTGACTGAAGCAGAACACACCGATTGGGAGCCCACTGAAGAGCTCGCCTTGTCCCTGGCATACATTGTTGTCCGAGGGAGAGCTAACGCAAAGCAAAATGCAGCGATCCTTCTTGTCAGGATGGAGCTGCCGGATTGCTTGAAGAGAAAAGTAGGAGCAATCGAGGGCTTCATGGGCGGGGTTGTGGGGCTGATAAAGGAAGTTTCTCCGACGGGCTGCGAAGCGGGGCTCGCCCTGCTGCTGGAGGTTTGCTCGGCCTGCAATAACAACCGTGTAATGGCTATCGAAGCTGGGGCAGCGGACGCGGTGGCGGAATGTCTGGCCGAGCGCCCGGACAAGCCCACCATAGAGCTGGCCTTGAAGACTCTGGAGGCGCTTTGCTACAGTGCAGAAGGAAGGGCTGCCACGTGCCGCCACGTGAGCCTGGTTGTGAGACACATGAGCTCCGTCTCAGAAAGAGCCACCTGCCACGCTGTACACATCGTGTGGCTGGTGGTGAAGTGGGCCCCGGACGCCACCAAGGTAAAGAGAGTGGCGTTGGAGCAAGGTGCGTTGGTGAAGGCCGTGGCCGTGGCTCAGAGCGCCGCCTCCAGCGAAACAAGGCTCGCTGCTCGCAAGATCGCGGGCGCTTTGAGCGAAATCATGGTCAGCTTCCCCCACACGTTCAGGCTGTAGTCGGATGCCTCCTCATTCCTCATATCTCACACGGTGACACACCGTGAACAAATTTTGCAAAGATCCCCAAGCTCCAAGAGCTAAGGCGGCTTAAATGTAAAGCATAAGAGTTTTCAATTATTGTCTCAAAAATATTCCTCATTCTCTCTATATTACTAAAGGCTTGAAACATCTATTGTGCACCCAATAAGGAGGCCAATCCACCAATGGTGCTCCGCTCGTCTCATTTGCTCAAACATTAAAAGGGGTGACCAATCCACCAATTGAGCTCTCTTGGTCTCATTGGCTCAAACATCAAAAGGTTGTTGGGGCGAGCAAGTCACCTCCCAAAAGCGTCGCGTAGACGTTCCTAACAGATAAATTCGCCACTAGCCTTCACATGATATGTCACACAGTGCCACACCAAGCTCGAAGAGCCAAGGTAGCTTAATTGTAAACCATAAGAGTTTTCAATTCTCTAAAAAACATGCCAAATTCTCTCTACATCATTAAAGGCTTGAAACATCTACTACACCCCATCCACCAAATGAGTTCAGCTCTGGCCTCATTGATTGGCTCAAACATCAAAATCCACCAATTGAGCTCTGTTGGTCTCATTGGCTCAAACATCAAAAGGATGTTGGGGCGAGCAAGTCACCTCCCAAAAGCCTCACGTAAAAGAGGAAAGAACTAGTTGATTGGGCATACTAGGAGGATGGGGATGGCCACTGGATTCTTAACTGACAAGAGCAATGCTCACTTCAGAACCTTTACTTGAGTTAATGAAGAAATCCAACTAAGAAGTCCGACGATGGCTTGTTGAATATATGCTACTATCAAGAGTCATGGTGGGCAAGGTGGTGGAAGAAAAAGTATAGTTAGCTCATAAGAATGCGGGCTTCCGAGCTTGCAAACTTAAAGACTAACTGGCTAGACTTCTTGGCGTGCAAACAAGGTGCAAGCTTGTGGCTAAGTATCTTGCAAGCTTATAGTTTTTGGGACTTCCAAGTTTGATGATTAGTCCATAAGCATGCAATTTTACAAGCGCATAAGCTCGTACGTTTTCAAGTTAAGAAGCCTCAAAGCCGGGATCTCCACAAGCCAGTTAGCTTGGAAGTCCTAATAGCTGGGAACTCCACAAGATTACAAGCAAAAAAGTTTACAACACCATAAGGCTTGCACGCTAGGGAACCTACTAGTGAGTTAGTCAAGAAGATTGCAAAACAAGCATGCAAGCCAAGTAGTTGGAAAGTCCAAAAGACGATTAGTCTCGGGAAGACCATAAGCATATAAGCGAATTAGTCATGAAGCTTGCAAGCTATTGAATCCCACATGCCCAATCCTTATATAACCAAATTATAAGTTTATACAAGGGTCTCAATGGGTGGCTCTCGGATAGTAATAGGCACCTACCTCCCTCTACCTGGTGTATAGAGTTAACCATATCTCGAATCTAGTACATGTAGTGGCATTGGCCATAGAGGTTATGGCATCCTCCATAACCTCTCCTCCTATGAATCCTCTATCCATGAGGATCTTCCTCAGCATAATCAATAAAAATCGTATGCTAGGATCCATGGGCGAGGGCAACTACAGGTGTATGCAATATGCACCTTGAGAGAGAACTCAAGCTGTAGAGAGAACTCAAGCTATAGAGAGAACTCTTAGAAGAAGAAAAAAAAGCCGAGGCAAGTGAGATAAATGAAATTTGAAGTACACATCACTATGTATGTCATTTAGTGATGCCCGTAATAAGTTTTGACATTAACCCCTTGTTGCACTACTAGACCCACATATGCCTTGTAGTGTGATAATAGCACATAAGTTGATCTGCATTAAGTAGAGGCCTTTAAGTATGCAATACATATGTTTAGCTCAAGGAATTATTACCACCTAATGGTGGATTAATCATCCCTCATCTTCATCCCACGATTCTAGGCACCTCTCCTAGAATTTTCACTCTCTTTATGGTGATTAGAATCCTCCTATTCCCACTTAAGCTATGCGTTTTATTCTACGTAGATTCTAGGGATTTTCACTTACTTACATTGCTCAATTACAATATCCAGGTTGACTCTAAGTCTATAGACTTTACATCATTTGACTTGCATGGCTCCCCAATGGATGGATAATTGATATTTCCAATAGCGGCCTTTGGAGCTATCCAACTCTAAGGGTTTTCTAGTCTAACACCTCAAGAAGGTGCAAAGACATGTTTGGGGTTGTGACATATTAGTCTCATTAGTTGTTAGGGAAAAATGTGAGGCTTTTAAACAATGTACCTGCATGTTTGCATTCACATCGAATTTAAATGTCTATGGGGAATTGTGGATCTCCACACGAATGCAAATGGTCTTTAGGTACTTATCTCAACAAGGGATGGATTTTGAAGTAGTAGTTTCATTGATCAAAGCCAAAATTCTCAACTTAGCATTCATTGAATTCACATGTCTATGGAAAGTGTGGATGATCCCTCCATAAGTACAATGGTCTTTAGGGACTTATATCAATAAACAAGGGCAACATTCTCAATATTGCATGGGTAACGAATTAGACTTTGGAATCAATGTACCTAAATCTCTATCCTTTTAGCTACTTAATAATATTTGGAGATGTGCATTACCTTGCCTTGTTAATGACACCCTATTTGGTTCAGTACTTGTTGTAAAATCTATAGCCTTAAAAGGGTTGGCGGTTTAGGGTTCAGTGGGGTGGTGCTAGGGGAGGGGTTTTTTTTTGTTTTGCATGTGTGTGACAGGGCTCGCGGGGCTGGCAAGCTAAGCTGACAAAGGAAAGTGGCTCATAGGAAATGGTGTTTGGAAACATTAGGGTCCAACTTTGCACTATAGCTAAACGGTGTGCATGTTTAGAATTAATGCGAGAGGACTAGCAACAAACTCAAGAATATTCTACCCCCTCCATTCACTCTATGCCATTAATCAATTAATGGGGCTCGTTAATTAATTAATGGGATAAGGTTAATTAATTAATTAACCTTTGCGTACCTTTCCCAGCTCGCTTGGACCGCCCTCCCTCGCCCCAACTTCCCTCGTGTTGCCCAACAGCAAGCCCTCGCCTCCAGCACCCTCTCCTTGTCCCTTTCCCTCTCCCCCTCACCCTAGCCTCTCCTCGTCCCTCTCCTTCCCTCTCATTCCATGCTAGCCTCCCCTCCATCTCCGGCTCAAGCACCTTTTACACCACTCGAAGTCGGCGTCCGATGAATCTAGAAGGCACTAGATTTTTTCCTAAGGTTATCGTAACTTTAATTCTTTTGTTCGAAGGTGTGTGCTTGCTCATTAATTAATTAATAGCAAACAAAAAAATTTGGTGCCATATTCGGCAAGGTACATGTAGCTCTTAGACAAACACAGTTGTTCTTAGTGCTTACTCCTCGAAATTCAGAAAGTCCTTCAAATAATGAATGTAGCTTCTAAAATAATTATTGTTGACCAGGAAAGTGTGACCGTCCTATGGTATCACGTGATTGGGTGTTAAGGTTGACCACCGTTGATTGGGTGGTGATAAACGCATGAACGGTATCAACCAAAATCAGGCTAGATAAAATGGTATCATCCAAAAGGGTTTGCCATAATTGATTAACGGGACTGCCTTCTTGCAAAGTAAGATTAATGAGCTTTTTTAACAAGGATGCTGATAGGTGGTCTGCAAGAACTCCCAATTTTTTTTGGAAGTAGTAAGAGTTCAAATTGACGATCACCTTATTGTAAAATCAATTCAATCTGAGTCGCTAAATCTCTAGTCAACCAGGCTTCGTGTGCAATGGCATTTGCTGCACCAAGATCCATGTCTGTGCCATCAAACCCACGGACCATAAGGAAGCTCTACAAAGGAGCACTTTCATATGTACACACCATACCAAGTTATTTGCACCCATTAACTTATCCATTTGATAAGTACGAGAAGGTTATGGAGCACTAGGTACATGGGACAATGAGTTTTGCAGAGGTGCTAACTTGAGAAGCCATTCTATGTTGTCTGGATCAACAAGAAGGCTTAAGGAATTATTGGAGCAAGGAAGACCTAATCCTATTATTCTATTGATACTATGTGAAAAACTAGGAGCAATCTTACAGTAACACAATTAACCACATACAAGTACGTACATGCACAAAGAGAGAGATAATAGAGATGTTTATTACATTACTCGAATGGGTAGTTATTACAATGGTGTCGTCCATTCATAGGGACTTGTATCTTTTCATACTTGAGATTGTATGTAAATAGTCCTAAGGGTTCGACTAAGGCATCCATTCCTAGGCACACATATATTTTCATACTTGAGATTATATGTAAATAGGCATAAGGTTTCGACAAAGGCATTACTATTAAGGTTGTTATAAATACAGCCTTTAACAATTCTCAGTGCTTGTCTCCTCAAAATTCAAAAAGGTGTTATTATTATAGACATATATTCATTAACCAAGCCTACCGGCTTGGTTACTTAATTAAAAAACTTTAGCTGGTCTAAGGTTTCAACCTTGCCCACGTCCTTTCCACACATCGCATGCACAACCCCAGGGAGATAAAGAGAGACAACATAATTTTTTTCTCCTATTCTAATCACCTCGGGTTATTAGGCTCGCATAGGCCTCTGCATCGCCATGCACAAAAAAAAATGGATCGATTGCCTTGGATTCGTGCAAGCCTCTGCATCGCCATGCACCAGAGCCACCCGCCCAGAGAAAAAAAAAGATCGAATCCTTCACATGCTCACCGCCCCCCTATTCGCTCATATCCTTGACCTAGAAGTTTCCCACCACCTCAAATAAATTTAAGGTTTGCATCACATCATACCTTATCCATTAATTTTTCAATCCTAAGGTTGCTTTTCCCTTCAACTAGTTAATCAAAAAGAATAAATTTGGGACCCGTATTAAGGTTGTTATAAATGCAACCTTTAACAATTCTCAATGCTCATTCCTCGAAATTCAAATAGATAAACGTAGCTTCTAAAATAATTGTTGTTGATTTGGAGAGTTAAACGTCCTGTGGTTTGTCACACCTAAGATCATGGATGACTTATTCTTTTTCTTTCTTTGACTTAGCCACCATGACGAATCCGTATATGAACGTGGGGACACTGGGCAGTGTGGCAAGTGTGATCATCACTTTCCTTTACGGTTTCCCCTTCTTTTCCCCTCCGTGTGACCTCCTTAACTATGCCTTCTACTAATCTTTAACACGGCTAAAAGCCCCCACCAGGTGTCGCCATTTTTTGAGGGTGGGCCGCCTCCCTTCAAAGCCTTCAACGTTGCAGGTTGCAGTCCACCACCGCTCCAGCTCCATATAGAGCCGCCTCCCTTCATTGCGTTCAACGTCGTAGGTTGCAGTCCCTGCCACCGCTCCATGCAGAGCCGCCTCCTTCAAGTCGCAGATGTCTTCTTTGCGGCCTCCCCTCCTCGGTCCCAGGTTGTTGCCTCACCCTTGGTTGCATTCGGTTGGCCCTTGCATCCGCTCGGTTGTTTTCCTCTCTCGCTCTTCTCTCAGGTCTCTTCTCAGGTCTCGGTTGTTTGCCTCTCTCGCTCTTCTGAGAGGTAAGTCTTCCTCTGCACATCTACACATGTTCCAATGGTTACAGTATGATCTTCCTCTGCACAGGTAGAAGAGCTGATTCTTATGCCGGGGCTCTCTGTTCAAACAACCTGCAAAAAAGCAAAACATGCATTAATCTTCTATTTAATCTCTAATTAAATCTTCTATTTAATATCTAATTAACACGTGCTAAAAAGAGAGAGCATGCATGGTTGTGTAGAAGCGTGCACGAGAGAGAGAGAGAGAGAGAGAGAGAGAGAGAGAGAGAGATTTCTGTGGTTTGCTTCTCATGTGACCTCTAGAATTC